>NW_027508028.1:0-51948 GCF_051348905.1 Ranitomeya variabilis
CTTGGTTGTGGCCTAATAAAGGTGTCTGCCGCTCTTTGGTGTTCTCCACTGAACAAAGCTGAGCTTCAATCTTCAGGCTTTCTGACTATATTTACAAATTTTAAACTGCATTTGGCCCACTAGTTTGGTTGGGGCCTACTAACGGTATCTGCCGCTTCTTGGTGTTCTCCTCCACTGAACAAAGCTGAGCTTCAATCTTCAGGCTTTCATCCTATATCAGATATTAAACTGCATTTGGCCTGCTAGTTTGGTTGGGGCCTAATAACGGTGTCTGCCGCTCCTTGGTGTTCTCCTCCTCTGAACAAAACTGAGCTTCAATCTTCAGGCTTTCGGCCTATATTTTCAAATTTTAAACTGCATTTGGCCCACTACTTTCGTTGGGGCCTAATAACGGTGTCTGCCGCTCCTTGGTGTTCTCCTCCACTGAGCAAAGCTGAGCTTCAATCTTCAGGCTTTCTGCCTATATCAGATATTAAACTGCATTTGGCCTACTAGTTTGGTTGGGGCCTACTTACGGTGTCTGCCGCTCCTTGGTGTTCTCCTCCTCTGAACAAAGCTGAGCTTCAATCTTCAGGCTTTTGGCCTATATTTACAAATATTAAACTGCATTTGGCCCACTTGTTTGGTTAGGGCCTAATCACGGTGTCTGCCGCTCCTTGGTGTTCTCCTCCTCTGAACAAAGCTGAGCTTCAATCTTCAGGCTTTCGGCCTATATTTACAAATTTTAAACTGCATTTGGCCCACTAGTTTGGTTGAGGCCTACTAACGGTGTCTGCCGCTCCTTGGTGTTCTATTCTCACAGAAAAAACCCAAGAGATATTATACAAATACTAAAAATTAACCTTTATTTTAAATGTTAAAAGCATACGTGTGCACTTGACAAAACCATCACCAATAGATGCAAGCATACTACAGAAAAGGCTGGAACAGTGTCAAGCCCTACACTCTCTAAGTGCTAAGCAGTAAGCGCTACATGAATAGGGGATCGGCCCGGTGGTGCAGCTATCTGAGTCGCTAACATGCAAAATCTGTACACAAGCTAAGTAACCCTTTTGGTATTTGAATATACTCCTGATGAACCCCTTTGGATTAGAAGGGGAGAAACGCGTTGAGTTGAAAGGGATATGTTCCTTTGTATAAAAGGCATAAGATATAATGTGGTGTAGCATTTGGTCTGCATAAGGGTTATAACAACAAAAATATGAATATGTTATTGAGTAATGAGTTGATATATGGCTGCTCTGGGCCCTTACTATAAATTGAAATATTGCAGTGTGGTATCTAAAGGCTAAATTGTGGTATGGGTTATGCCTGACACTACAGCAGATACATCTCCCTATTAAGTTAATGGCATCTTTGAGACCCTATTATATATGAGTGAACAGACCAATATCACACATATGTGTTCAACTTTATCTCTAGTTAAGCACTTCTATCTGCTAAGAATCGTTGTGTTATAAAAAGATTTACTATAGAGTAAAGGGACACAGCTTACCAAGCTAGTTGAGAACTTTTAGTCAAGCTAGATATTGTTACTGATATATTTTCTGTCCCTTCAAGGTATCTACATTCACACGTGGTATATATGGTTTTTCCTCCCCTATCCCGTTAGGGTTTCACAGGGATAGTAGGGAGAGCCGACGAGGAGCGGGGGCGCCACTGCGTAGGACAATAGGGTGCCAACCTCCGCAGGCAGGTAGGGGGCACTTAGAGAGTGTAGGGCTTGACACTGTTCCAGCCTTTTCTGTAGTATGCTTGCATCTATTGGTGATGGTTTTGTCAAGTGCACACGTATGTTTTTAACATTTAAAATAAAGGTTAATTTTTAGTATTTGTATAATATCTCTTGGGTTTTTTCTGTGAGAATAGTTCAATTTCCCCAAGTATTCATTTTTTGACTGTGAAGTCCTTGGTGTTCTACTCCTCTGAACAAAGCTGAGCTTCAATCTTCAGGCTTTCGGCCTATATTTACAAATTTTAAACTGCATTTGGCCTACTAGTTCGTTTGGGGCCTACTAACGATATCTGCCGCTTCTTGGTGTTCTCCTCCACTGAACAAAGCTGAGCTTCAATCTTCAGGCTTTCGGCCTGTATTTACAAATTTTAAGCTGCATTTGGCCTACTAGATTGGTTGGGGGTTACTAACAGTGTCTTCCGCTCCTTGGTGTTCTCCTCCAATAAACAAAGCTGAGCTTCAATCTTCAGGCTTTTGACCTATATCAGATATTAAACTGCATTTGGCCTACTAGTTTGGTTGGGGCCTACTATCGGTGTCTGCCGCTCCTTGGTTTTCTCCTCCACTGAACAAAGCTGAGCTTCAATCTTCAGGCTTTTGGCCTATATTTACAAATTTTAAACTGCAGTTGGCCCACTAGTTTGGTTGGGGCCTAATAACGGTGTCTGCTGCTCCTTGGTGTTCTCCTCCACTGAACAAAGCTGAGCTTTAATCTTCAGGCTATCGGCCTATATCAGATATTAAACTGCAGTTTGGCCTACTAGTTTGTTTGGGGCCTACTAACGGTGTCTGCCGCTCCTTGGTGTTCTACTCCTCTGAACAAAGCTGAGCTTTAATCTTCAGGCTTTCGGCCTACATCAGATATTAAACTGCATTTGGCCTACTAGTTTGGTTGGGGCCTACTAACAGTATCTGCTGCTCCTTGGTGTTCTCCTCCACTGAATAAAGCTGAGCTTCAATCTTCAGGCTTTCGGCCTGTATTTACAAATTTTAAACTGCATTTGGCATACTAGATTGGTTGGGGGTTACTAACGGTGTTTTCCACTCCTTGGTGTTCTCCTCCCCTGAACAAAGCTGAGCTTCAATCTTCAGGCTTTCGGCCTATATCAGATATTAAACTGCAGTTGGCCCACTAGTTTGGTTGGGGCCTACTTACGGTGTCTGCCGCTCCTTGGTGTTCTCCTCCTCTGAACAAAGCTGAGCTTCAATCTTCAGGCTTTTGGCTTATATTTACAAATATTAAACTGCATTTGGCCCACTAGTTTGGTTAGGGCCTAATAACGGTGTCTGCCGCTCCTTGGTGTTCTCGTCCTCTGAACAAAGCTGAGCTTCAATCTTCAGGCTTTCGGCCTATATTTACAAATTTTAAACTGCATTTGGCCCACTAGTTTGGTTGAGGCCTACTAACGGTGTCTGCCGCTCCTTGGTGTTCTACTCCTCTGAACAAAGCTGAGCTTCAATCTTCAGGCTTTCGGCCTATATCAGATATTAAACTCCATTTGGCCTACTAGTTTGGTTGGGGCCTACTTACGGTGTCTGCCGCTCCTTGGTGTTCTCCTCCTCTGAACAAAGCTGAGCTTCAATCTTCAGGCTTTTGGCCTATATTTACAAATATTAAACTGCATTTGGCCCACTAGTTTGGTTAGGGCCTAATAACGGTGTCTGCCGCTCCTTGGTGTTCTCCTCCTCTGAACAAAGCTGAGCTTCAATCTTCAGGCTTTCGGCCTATATTTACAAATTTTAAACTGCATTTGGCCCACTAGTTTGGTTGAGGCCTACTAACGGTGTCTGCCGCTCCTTGGTGTTCTACTCCTCTGAACAAAGCTGAGCTTCAATCTTCAGGCTTTCGGCCTATATTTACAAATTTTAAACTGCATTTGGCCTACTAGTTTGTTTGGGGCCTACTAACGGTATCTGCCGCTTCTTGGTGTTCTCCTCCACTGAACAAAGCTGAGCTTCAATCTTCAGGCTTTCGGCCTGTATTTACAAATTTTAAGCTGCATTTGGCCTACTAGATTGGTTGGGGGTTACTAACAGTGTCTTCCGCTCCTTGGTGTTCTCCTCCAATAAACAAAGCTGAGCTTCAATCTTCAGGCTTTCGGCCTATATCAGATATTAAACTGCATTTGGCCTACTAGTTTGGTTGGGGCCTACTAACGGTGTCTGCTGCTCCTTGGTTTTCTCCTCCACTGAACAAAGCTGAGCTTCAATCTTCAGGCTTTCGGACTATATTTACAAATTTTAAACTGCAGTTGGCCCACTAGTTTGGTTGGGGCATACTAACGGTGTCTGCGCCTCCTTGGTGTTCTCCTCCACTGAAGAAAGCTGAGCTTCAATCTTCAGGCTTTTGGCCTATATTTACAAATTTAAACTGCATTTGACCCACTAGTTTGGTTGGGGCCTAATAACGGTGTCTGCCACTCCTTGGTGTTCTCCTCCACTGAACAAAGCTGAGCTTTAATCTTTAGGCTTTCGGCCTATATCAGATATTAAACTGCATTTGGCCTACTAGTTTGGTTGGGGCCTACTAACGGTGTCTGCCGCTCCTTGGTGTTCTCCACTGAACAAAGCTGAGCTTCAATCTTTAGGCTTTCGGCCTATATTTACAAATTTTAAACTGCATTTGGCCTACTAGTTTGGTTGGGCCCTACTAATGGTGTCTGCCGCTCCTTGGTGTTCTCCTCCACTGAACAAAGCTGAGCTTCAATCTTCAGGCTTTCGGCCTATATCAGATATTAAACTGCATTTGGCCTACTAGTTTGGTTGGGGCCTACTAATGGTGTCTGCCGCTCCTTGGTGTTCTCCAAAGAACAAAGCTGAGCTTCAATCTTCAGGCTTTCGGCCTATATTTACAAATTTTAAACTGCATTTGGCCTACTAGTTTGGTTGGGGCCTACTAACGGTGTCTGACGCTCTTTGGTGTTCTCCTCCACTGAACAAAGCTGAGCTTCAATCTTCAGGCTTTCGGCCTATATCAGATATTAAACTGCATTTGGCCTACTAGTTTGGTTGGGGCCTACTGACGGTGTCTGCCGCTCCTTGATGTTCTCCTCCACTGAACAAAGCTGAGCTTCAATCTTCAGGCTTTCGGCCTATATCAGATATTAAACTGCATTTGGCCCACTACATTGGTTGTGGCCTAATAAAGGTGTCTGCCGCTCTTTGGTGTTCTCCACTGAACAAAGCTGAGCTTCAATCTTCAGGCTTTCGGACTATATTTACAAATTTTAAACTGCATTTGTCCCACTAGTTTGGTTGGGGCCTACTAACGGTGTATGCCGCTCCTTGGTGTTCTCCTGCTCTGAACAAAGCTGAGCTTCAATCTTCAGGCTTTCGGACTATATTTACAAATTTTAAACTGAATTTGGCCCACTAGTTTGGTTGGGGCCTACTAACGGTATCTGCCGCTCCTTGGTGTTCTCCTCCACTGAACAAAGCTGAGCTTCAATCTTCAGGCTTTCGTCCTATATCAGATATTAAACTGCATTTGGCCTGCTAGTTTGGTTGGGGCCTAAAAACGGTGTCTGCCGCTTCTTGGTGTTCTCCTCCTCTGAACAAAACTGAGCTTCAATCTTCAGGCTTTCGGCCTATATTTTCAAATTTTAAACTGCATTTGGCCCACTAGTTTGGTTGGGGCCTCCTAACGGTGTCTGCCTCTCCTTGGTGTTCTCCTCCTCTGAACAAAGCTGAGCTTTAATCTTCAGGCTTTCGGCCTATATCAGATATTAAACTGCATTTGGCCTACTAGTTTGTTTGGGGCATACTAACGGTGTCTGCTGCTCCTTGGTTTTCTCCTCCACTGAACAAAGCTGAGCTTCAATCTTCAGGCTTTCGGACTATATTTACAAATTTTAAACTGCAGTTGGCCCACTAGTTTGGTTGGGGCATACTAACGGTGTCTGCGCCTCCTTGGTGTTCTCCTCCACTGAAGAAAGCTGAGCTTCAATCTTCAGGCTTTTGGCCTATATTTACAAATTTAAACTGCATTTGACCCACTAGTTTGGTTGGGGCCTAATAACGGTGTCTGCCACTCCTTGGTGTTCTCCTCCACTGAACAAAGCTGAGCTTTAATCTTTAGGCTTTCGGCCTATATCAGATATTAAACTGCATTTGGCCTACTAGTTTGGTTGGGGCCTACTAACGGTGTCTGCCGCTCCTTGGTGTTCTCCACTGAACAAAGCTGAGCTTCAATCTTTAGGCTTTCGGCCTATATTTACAAATTTTAAACTGCATTTGGCCTACTAGTTTGGTTGGGCCCTACTAATGGTGTCTGCCGCTCCTTGGTGTTCTCCTCCACTGAACAAAGCTGAGCTTCAATCTTCAGGCTTTCGGCCTATATCAGATATTAAACTGCATTTGGCCTACTAGTTTGGTTGGGGCCTACTAATGGTGTCTGCCGCTCCTTGGTGTTCTCCAAAGAACAAAGCTGAGCTTCAATCTTCAGGCTTTCGGCCTATATTTACAAATTTTAAACTGCATTTGGCCTACTAGTTTGGTTGGGGCCTACTAACGGTGTCTGACGCTCTTTGGTGTTCTCCTCCACTGAACAAAGCTGAGCTTCAATCTTCAGGCTTTCGGCCTATATCAGATATTAAACTGCATTTGGCCTACTAGTTTGGTTGGGGCCTACTGACGGTGTCTGCCGCTCCTTGATGTTCTCCTCCACTGAACAAAGCTGAGCTTCAATCTTCAGGCTTTCGGACTATATTTACAAATTTTAAACTGCAGTTGGCCCACTAGTTTGGTTGGGGCATACTAACGGTGTCTGCGCCTCCTTGGTGTTCTCCTCCACTGAAGAAAGCTGAGCTTCAATCTTCAGGCTTTTGGCCTATATTTACAAATTTAAACTGCATTTGACCCACTAGTTTGGTTGGGGCCTAATAACGGTGTCTGCCACTCCTTGGTGTTCTCCTCCACTGAACAAAGCTGAGCTTTAATCTTTAGGCTTTCGGCCTATATCAGATATTAAACTGCATTTGGCCTACTAGTTTGGTTGGGGCCTACTAACGGTGTCTGCCGCTCCTTGGTGTTCTCCACTGAACAAAGCTGAGCTTCAATCTTTAGGCTTTCGGCCTATATTTACAAATTTTAAACTGCATTTGGCCTACTAGTTTGGTTGGGCCCTACTAATGGTGTCTGCCGCTCCTTGGTGTTCTCCTCCACTGAACAAAGCTGAGCTTCAATCTTCAGGCTTTCGGCCTATATCAGATATTAAACTGCATTTGGCCTACTAGTTTGGTTGGGGCCTACTAATGGTGTCTGCCGCTCCTTGGTGTTCTCCAAAGAACAAAGCTGAGCTTCAATCTTCAGGCTTTCGGCCTATATTTACAAATTTTAAACTGCATTTGGCCTACTAGTTTGGTTGGGGCCTACTAACGGTGTCTGACGCTCTTTGGTGTTCTCCTCCACTGAACAAAGCTGAGCTTCAATCTTCAGGCTTTCGGCCTATATCAGATATTAAACTGCATTTGGCCTACTAGTTTGGTTGGGGCCTACTGACGGTGTCTGCCGCTCCTTGATGTTCTCCTCCACTGAACAAAGCTGAGCTTCAATCTTCAGGCTTTCGGCCTATATCAGATATTAAACTGCATTTGGCCCACTACATTGGTTGTGGCCTAATAAAGGTGTCTGCCGCTCTTTGGTGTTCTCCACTGAACAAAGCTGAGCTTCAATCTTCAGGCTTTCGGACTATATTTACAAATTTTAAACTGCATTTGTCCCACTAGTTTGGTTGGGGCCTACTAACGGTGTATGCCGCTCCTTGGTGTTCTCCTGCTCTGAACAAAGCTGAGCTTCAATCTTCAGGCTTTCGGACTATATTTACAAATTTTAAACTGAATTTGGCCCACTAGTTTGGTTGGGGCCTACTAACGGTATCTGCCGCTCCTTGGTGTTCTCCTCCACTGAACAAAGCTGAGCTTCAATCTTCAGGCTTTCGTCCTATATCAGATATTAAACTGCATTTGGCCTGCTAGTTTGGTTGGGGCCTAAAAACGGTGTCTGCCGCTTCTTGGTGTTCTCCTCCTCTGAACAAAACTGAGCTTCAATCTTCAGGCTTTCGGCCTATATTTTCAAATTTTAAACTGCATTTGGCCCACTAGTTTGGTTGGGGCCTCCTAACGGTGTCTGCCTCTCCTTGGTGTTCTCCTCCTCTGAACAAAGCTGAGCTTTAATCTTCAGGCTTTCGGCCTATATCAGATATTAAACTGCATTTGGCCTACTAGTTTGTTTGGGGCATACTAACGGTATCTGCCGCTCCTTGGTGTTCTCCTCCACTGAACAAAGCTGAGCTTCAATCTTCAGGCTTTCGGCCTATATCAGATAGTAAACTGCATTTGGCCTACTAGTTTGGTTGGCGCCTACTAACTGTGTCTGCCGCTCCTTGGTGTTCTCCTCCACTGAACAAGGCTGAGCTTCAATCTTTAGGCTTGCAGCCTATATTTACAAATTTTAAACTGCATTTGGCCCACTACTTTCGCTGGGGCCTAAAAACGGTGTCTGCCGCTCCTTGGTGTTCTCCTCCACTGAACAAAGCTGAGCTTCAATCTTCAGGCTTTCGGCCTATATTTACAAATTTTAAACTGCATTTGGCCCACTAGTTTGGTTGAGACCTACTAACGGTGTCTGCCGCTCCTTGGTGTTCTCCTCCTCTGAACAAAGGTGAGCTTCAATCTTCAGGCTTTTGGCCTATATTTACAAATATTAAACTGCATTTGGCCCACTTGTTTGGTTAGGGCCTAATCACGGTGTATGCCGCTCCTTGGTGTTCTCCTCCTCTGAACAAAGCTGAGCTTCAATCTTCAGACTTCCGGCCTATATCAGATATTAAACTGCATTTGGCCTACTAGTTTGGTTGGGGCCTACTAACGGTGTCTGCCGCTCCTTGGTGTTTTCCACTGAACAAAGCTGAGCTTCAATCTTCAGCCTTTCGGCCTATATTTACAAATTTAAACTGCATTTGGCCTACTAGGTTGGTTGGGGCCTACTAGCGGTGTCTGCCACTCCTTGGTGTTCTCCTCCTCTGAACAAAGCTGAGCTTCAATCTTCAGGCTTTTGGCCTATATTTACAAATATTAAACTGCATTTGGCCCACTTGTTTGGTTAGGGCCTAATCACGGTGTCTGCCGCTCCTTGGTGTTCTCCTCCTCTGAACAAAGCTGAGCTTCAATCTTCAGGCTTTCGGCCTATATTTACAAATTTTAAACTGCATTTGGCCCACTAGTTTGGTTGAGGCCTACTAACGGTGTCTGCCGCTCCTTGGTGTTCTACTCCTCTGAACAAAGCTGAGCTTCAATCTTCAGGCTTTAGGCCTACATCAGATATTAAACTGCATTTGGCCTACTAGTTTGGTTGGGGCCTACTAACGGTGTCTGCCGCTCTTTGGTGTTCTCCTCCACTGAATAAAGCTGAGCTTCAATCTTCAGGCTTTCGGCCTGTATTTACAAATTTTAAACTGCATTTGGCATACTAGATTGGTTGGGGGTTACTAACGGTGTTTTTCACTCCTTGGTGTTCTCCTCCCCTGAACAAAGCTGAGCTTCAATCTTCAGGCTTTCAGCCTATATCAGATATTAAACTGCATTTGGCCCACTAGCTTGGTTGTGGCCTAATAAAGGTGTCTGCCGCTCTTTGGTGTTCTCCACTGAACAAAGCTGAGCTTCAATCTTCAGGCTTTCTGACTATATTTACAAATTTTAAACTGCATTTGGCCCACTAGTTTGGTTGGGGCCTACTAACGGTATCTGCCGCTTCTTGGTGTTCTCCTCCACTGAACAAAGCTGAGCTTCAATCTTCAGGCTTTCATCCTATATCAGATATTAAACTGCATTTGGCCTGCTAGTTTGGTTGGGGCCTAATAACGGTGTCTGCCGCTCCTTGGTGTTCTCCTCCTCTGAACAAAACTGAGCTTCAATCTTCAGGCTTTCGGCCTATATTTTCAAATTTTAAACTGCATTTGGCCCACTACTTTCGTTGGGGCCTAATAACGGTGTCTGCCGCTCCTTGGTGTTCTCCTCCACTGAGCAAAGCTGAGCTTCAATCTTCAGGCTTTCTGCCTATATCAGATATTAAACTGCATTTGGCCTACTAGTTTGGTTGGGGCCTACTTACGGTGTCTGCCGCTCCTTGGTGTTCTCCTCCTCTGAACAAAGCTGAGCTTCAATCTTCAGGCTTTTGGCCTATATTTACAAATATTAAACTGCATTTGGCCCACTTGTTTGGTTAGGGCCTAATCACGGTGTCTGCCGCTCCTTGGTGTTCTCCTCCTCTGAACAAAGCTGAGCTTCAATCTTCAGGCTTTCGGCCTATATTTACAAATTTTAAACTGCATTTGGCCCACTAGTTTGGTTGAGGCCTACTAACGGTGTCTGCCGCTCCTTGGTGTTCTATTCTCACAGAAAAAACCCAAGAGATATTATACAAATACTAAAAATTAACCTTTATTTTAAATGTTAAAAGCATACGTGTGCACTTGACAAAACCATCACCAATAGATGCAAGCATACTACAGAAAAGGCTGGAACAGTGTCAAGCCCTACACTCTCTAAGTGCTAAGCAGTAAGCGCTACATGAATAGGGGATCGGCCCGGTGGTGCAGCTATCTGAGTCGCTAACATGCAAAATCTGTACACAAGCTAAGTAACCCTTTTGGTATTTGAATATACTCCTGATGAACCCCTTTGGATTAGAAGGGGAGAAACGCGTTGAGTTGAAAGGGATATGTTCCTTTGTATAAAAGGCATAAGATATAATGTGGTGTAGCATTTGGTCTGCATAAGGGTTATAACAACAAAAATATGAATATGTTATTGAGTAATGAGTTGATATATGGCTGCTCTGGGCCCTTACTATAAATTGAAATATTGCAGTGTGGTATCTAAAGGCTAAATTGTGGTATGGGTTATGCCTGACACTACAGCAGATACATCTCCCTATTAAGTTAATGGCATCTTTGAGACCCTATTATATATGAGTGAACAGACCAATATCACACATATGTGTTCAACTTTATCTCTAGTTAAGCACTTCTATCTGCTAAGAATCGTTGTGTTATAAAAAGATTTACTATAGAGTAAAGGGACACAGCTTACCAAGCTAGTTGAGAACTTTTAGTCAAGCTAGATATTGTTACTGATATATTTTCTGTCCCTTCAAGGTATCTACATTCACACGTGGTATATATGGTTTTTCCTCCCCTATCCCGTTAGGGTTTCACAGGGATAGTAGGGAGAGCCGACGAGGAGCGGGGGCGCCACTGCGTAGGACAATAGGGTGCCAACCTCCGCAGGCAGGTAGGGGGCACTTAGAGAGTGTAGGGCTTGACACTGTTCCAGCCTTTTCTGTAGTATGCTTGCATCTATTGGTGATGGTTTTGTCAAGTGCACACGTATGTTTTTAACATTTAAAATAAAGGTTAATTTTTAGTATTTGTATAATATCTCTTGGGTTTTTTCTGTGAGAATAGTTCAATTTCCCCAAGTATTCATTTTTTGACTGTGAAGTCCTTGGTGTTCTACTCCTCTGAACAAAGCTGAGCTTCAATCTTCAGGCTTTCGGCCTATATTTACAAATTTTAAACTGCATTTGGCCTACTAGTTCGTTTGGGGCCTACTAACGATATCTGCCGCTTCTTGGTGTTCTCCTCCACTGAACAAAGCTGAGCTTCAATCTTCAGGCTTTCGGCCTGTATTTACAAATTTTAAGCTGCATTTGGCCTACTAGATTGGTTGGGGGTTACTAACAGTGTCTTCCGCTCCTTGGTGTTCTCCTCCAATAAACAAAGCTGAGCTTCAATCTTCAGGCTTTTGACCTATATCAGATATTAAACTGCATTTGGCCTACTAGTTTGGTTGGGGCCTACTATCGGTGTCTGCCGCTCCTTGGTTTTCTCCTCCACTGAACAAAGCTGAGCTTCAATCTTCAGGCTTTTGGCCTATATTTACAAATTTTAAACTGCAGTTGGCCCACTAGTTTGGTTGGGGCCTAATAACGGTGTCTGCTGCTCCTTGGTGTTCTCCTCCACTGAACAAAGCTGAGCTTTAATCTTCAGGCTATCGGCCTATATCAGATATTAAACTGCAGTTTGGCCTACTAGTTTGTTTGGGGCCTACTAACGGTGTCTGCCGCTCCTTGGTGTTCTACTCCTCTGAACAAAGCTGAGCTTTAATCTTCAGGCTTTCGGCCTACATCAGATATTAAACTGCATTTGGCCTACTAGTTTGGTTGGGGCCTACTAACAGTATCTGCTGCTCCTTGGTGTTCTCCTCCACTGAATAAAGCTGAGCTTCAATCTTCAGGCTTTCGGCCTGTATTTACAAATTTTAAACTGCATTTGGCATACTAGATTGGTTGGGGGTTACTAACGGTGTTTTCCACTCCTTGGTGTTCTCCTCCCCTGAACAAAGCTGAGCTTCAATCTTCAGGCTTTCGGCCTATATCAGATATTAAACTGCAGTTGGCCCACTAGTTTGGTTGGGGCCTACTTACGGTGTCTGCCGCTCCTTGGTGTTCTCCTCCTCTGAACAAAGCTGAGCTTCAATCTTCAGGCTTTTGGCTTATATTTACAAATATTAAACTGCATTTGGCCCACTAGTTTGGTTAGGGCCTAATAACGGTGTCTGCCGCTCCTTGGTGTTCTCGTCCTCTGAACAAAGCTGAGCTTCAATCTTCAGGCTTTCGGCCTATATTTACAAATTTTAAACTGCATTTGGCCCACTAGTTTGGTTGAGGCCTACTAACGGTGTCTGCCGCTCCTTGGTGTTCTACTCCTCTGAACAAAGCTGAGCTTCAATCTTCAGGCTTTCGGCCTATATCAGATATTAAACTCCATTTGGCCTACTAGTTTGGTTGGGGCCTACTTACGGTGTCTGCCGCTCCTTGGTGTTCTCCTCCTCTGAACAAAGCTGAGCTTCAATCTTCAGGCTTTTGGCCTATATTTACAAATATTAAACTGCATTTGGCCCACTAGTTTGGTTAGGGCCTAATAACGGTGTCTGCCGCTCCTTGGTGTTCTCCTCCTCTGAACAAAGCTGAGCTTCAATCTTCAGGCTTTCGGCCTATATTTACAAATTTTAAACTGCATTTGGCCCACTAGTTTGGTTGAGGCCTACTAACGGTGTCTGCCGCTCCTTGGTGTTCTACTCCTCTGAACAAAGCTGAGCTTCAATCTTCAGGCTTTCGGCCTATATTTACAAATTTTAAACTGCATTTGGCCTACTAGTTTGTTTGGGGCCTACTAACGGTATCTGCCGCTTCTTGGTGTTCTCCTCCACTGAACAAAGCTGAGCTTCAATCTTCAGGCTTTCGGCCTGTATTTACAAATTTTAAGCTGCATTTGGCCTACTAGATTGGTTGGGGGTTACTAACAGTGTCTTCCGCTCCTTGGTGTTCTCCTCCAATAAACAAAGCTGAGCTTCAATCTTCAGGCTTTCGGCCTATATCAGATATTAAACTGCATTTGGCCTACTAGTTTGGTTGGGGCCTACTAACGGTGTCTGCTGCTCCTTGGTTTTCTCCTCCACTGAACAAAGCTGAGCTTCAATCTTCAGGCTTTCGGACTATATTTACAAATTTTAAACTGCAGTTGGCCCACTAGTTTGGTTGGGGCCTACTAACGGTGTCTGCGCCTCCTTGGTGTTCTCCTCCACTGAAGAAAGCTGAGCTTCAATCTTCAGGCTTTTGGCCTATATTTACAAATTTAAACTGCATTTGACCCACTAGTTTGGTTGGGGCCTAATAACGGTGTCTGCCACTCCTTGGTGTTCTCCTCCACTGAACAAAGCTGAGCTTTAATCTTTAGGCTTTCGGCCTATATCAGATATTAAACTGCATTTGGCCTACTAGTTTGGTTGGGGCCTACTAACGGTGTCTGCCGCTCCTTGGTGTTCTCCACTGAACAAAGCTGAGCTTCAATCTTTAGGCTTTCGGCCTATATTTACAAATTTTAAACTGCATTTGTCCCACTAGTTTGGTTGGGGCCTACTAACGGTGTATGCCGCTCCTTGGTGTTCTCCTGCTCTGAACAAAGCTGAGCTTCAATCTTCAGGCTTTCGGACTATATTTACAAATTTTAAACTGAATTTGGCCCACTAGTTTGGTTGGGGCCTACTAACGGTATCTGCCGCTCCTTGGTGTTCTCCTCCACTGAACAAAGCTGAGCTTCAATCTTCAGGCTTTCGTCCTATATCAGATATTAAACTGCATTTGGCCTACTAGTTTGGTTGGGGCCTACTGACGGTGTCTGCCGCTCCTTGATGTTCTCCTCCACTGAACAAAGCTGAGCTTCAATCTTCAGGCTTTCGGCCTATATCAGATATTAAACTGCATTTGGCCCACTACATTGGTTGTGGCCTAATAAAGGTGTCTGCCGCTCTTTGGTGTTCTCCACTGAACAAAGCTGAGCTTCAATCTTCAGGCTTTCGGACTATATTTACAAATTTTAAACTGCATTTGTCCCACTAGTTTGGTTGGGGCCTACTAACGGTGTATGCCGCTCCTTGGTGTTCTCCTGCTCTGAACAAAGCTGAGCTTCAATCTTCAGGCTTTCGGACTATATTTACAAATTTTAAACTGAATTTGGCCCACTAGTTTGGTTGGGGCCTACTAACGGTATCTGCCGCTCCTTGGTGTTCTCCTCCACTGAACAAAGCTGAGCTTCAATCTTCAGGCTTTCGTCCTATATCAGATATTAAACTGCATTTGGCCTGCTAGTTTGGTTGGGGCCTAAAAACGGTGTCTGCCGCTTCTTGGTGTTCTCCTCCTCTGAACAAAACTGAGCTTCAATCTTCAGGCTTTCGGCCTATATTTTCAAATTTTAAACTGCATTTGGCCCACTAGTTTGGTTGGGGCCTCCTAACGGTGTCTGCCTCTCCTTGGTGTTCTCCTCCTCTGAACAAAGCTGAGCTTTAATCTTCAGGCTTTCGGCCTATATCAGATATTAAACTGCATTTGGCCTACTAGTTTGTTTGGGGCATACTAACGGTATCTGCCGCTCCTTGGTGTTCTCCTCCACTGAACAAAGCTGAGCTTCAATCTTCAGGCTTTCGGCCTATATCAGATAGTAAACTGCATTTGGCCTACTAGTTTGGTTGGCGCCTACTAACTGTGTCTGCCGCTCCTTGGTGTTCTCCTCCACTGAACAAGGCTGAGCTTCAATCTTTAGGCTTGCAGCCTATATTTACAAATTTTAAACTGCATTTGGCCCACTACTTTCGCTGGGGCCTAAAAACGGTGTCTGCCGCTCCTTGGTGTTCTCCTCCACTGAACAAAGCTGAGCTTCAATCTTCAGGCTTTCGGCCTATATTTACAAATTTTAAACTGCATTTGGCCCACTAGTTTGGTTGAGACCTACTAACGGTGTCTGCCGCTCCTTGGTGTTCTACTCCTCTGAACAAAGCTTCGCTTCAATCTTCAGGCTTTCGGCCTATATTTACAAATTTTAAACTGCATTTGGCCTACTAGTTTGGTTGGGGCCTACTAACGGTATCTGCCGCTCCTTGGTGTTCTCCTCCACTGAACAAAGCTGAGCTTCAATCTTCAGGCTTACGGCCTGTATTTACAAATTTTAAGCTGCATTTAGCCTACTAGATTGGTTGGGGGTTACTAACGGTGTCTTCCGCTCCTTGGAGTTCTCCTCCCCTAAACAAAGCTGAGCTTCAATCTTCAGGCTTTCGGCCTATATCAGATATTAAACAGCATTTGGCCTACTAGTTTGGTTGGGGCCTACTAACGGTGTCTGCCGCTCCTTGGTTTTCTCCTCCACTGAACAAAGCTGAGCTTCAATCTTCAGGCTTTTGGCCTATATTTACAAATTTTAAACTGCAGTTGGCCCAATAGTTTGGTTGGGGCCTAATAACGGTGTCTGCTGCTCCTTGGTGTTCTCCTCCACTGAACAAAGCTGAGCTTTAATCTTCAGGCTATCGGCCTATATCAGATATTAAACTGCATTTGGCCTACTAGTTTGTTTGGGGCCTACTAACGGTGTCTGCCGCTCCTTGGTGTTCTACTCCTCTGAACAAAGCTGAGCTTCAATCTTCAGGCTTTCGGCCTGTATTTACAAATTTTAAACTGCATTTGGCCTACTAGATTGGTTGGGGGTTACTAACGGTGTTTTCCGCTCCTTGGTGTTCTCCTCCCCTGAACAAAGCTGAGCTTCAATCTTCAGGCTTTCGGCCTATATCAGATATTAAACTGCAGTTGGCACACTAGTTTGGTTGGGGCCTAATAACGGTGTCTGCCGCTCCTTGGTGTTCTCCTCCACTGAACAAAGCTGAGCTTTAATCTTCAGGCTATCGGCCTATATCAGATATTAAACTGCATTTGGCCTACTAGTATGTTTGGGGCCTACTAACGGTATCTGCCGCTCCTTGGTGTTCTCCTCCACTGAACAAAGCTGAGCTTCAATCTTCAGGCTTTCGGCCTATATCAGATATTAAACTGCATTTGGCCTACTAGTTTGGTTGGGCCCTACTAACGGTGTCTGATGCTCCTTGGTGTTCTCCTCCACTGAACAAAGCTGAGCTTCAATCTTCAGGCTTTCGGCCTATTTCAGATATTAAACTGCATTTGGCCTACTAGATTGGTTGGGGCCTACTAACGGTGTCTGTCGCTCCTTGGTGTTTTCCACTGAACAAAGCTGAGCTTCAATCTTCAGGCTTTCGGCCTATATCAGATATTAAACTGCATTTGGCCTACTAGATGGTTGGGGCCTACTAACGGTGTCTGACTCTCCTTGCTGTTCTCCTCCAGTGAACAAAGCTGAGCTTCAATCTTCAGGCTTTCGGCCTATATTTACAAATTTTAAACTGCATTTGGCCTACTAGTTTGGTTGGGGCCTAATAACGGTGTCTGCCGCTCCTTGGTGTTCTCCTCCACTGAACAAAGCTGAGCTTCAATCTTCAGGCTTTCGGCCTATATCAGATATTAAACTGCATTTGGCCTACTAGTTTGTTTGGGGCCTACTAACGGTGTCTGCCGCTCCTTGGTGTTCTCCTCCACTGAACAAAGCTGAGCTTCAATCTTCAGGCTTTCGGCCTATATCAGATATTAAACTGCATTTGGCCTACTAGTTTGGTTGGGGCCTACTAACGGTGTCTGCCGCTCCTTGGTGTTCTCCACTGAACAAAGCTGAACTTCAATCTTCAGGCTTTCGGCCTATATCAGATATTAAACTGCATTTGGCCTACTAGTTTGGTTGGGGCCTACTAACGGTGTCTGCCGCTCCTTGGTTTTCTCCTCCACTGAACAAAGCTGAGCTTCAATCTTCAGGCTTTTGGCCTATATTTACAAATTTTAAACTGCATTTGACCCACTAGTTTGGTTGGGGCCTAATAACGGTGTCTGCCACTCCTTGGTGTTCTCCTCCACTGAACAAAGCTGAGCTTTAATCTTCAGGCTTTCGGCCTATATCAGATATTAAACTGCAGTTGGCCCACTAGTTTGGTTGGGGCCTAATAACGGTGTCTCCTGCTCCTTGGTGTTCTCCTCCACTGAACAAAGCTGAGCTTTAATCTTCAGGCTATCGGCCTATATCAGATATTAAACTGCATTTGGCCTACTAGTTTGTTTGGTGTCTACTAACGGTGTCTGCCGCTCCTTGGTGTTCTACTCCTCTGAACAAAGCTGAGCTTTAATCTTCAGGCTTTCGTCCTACATCAGATATTAAACTGCATTTGGCCTTCTAGTTTGTTTGGGGCCTACTAACAGTATCTGCTGCTCCTTGGTGTTCTCCTCCACTGAACAAAGCTGAGCTTCAATCTTCAGGCTTTCGGCCTGTATTTACAAATTTTAAACTGCATTTGGCCTACTAGATTGGTTGGGGGTTACTAACGGTGTTTTCCGCTCCTTGGTGTTCTCCTCCCCTGAACAAAGCTGAGCTTCAATCTTCAGGCTTTCGGCCTATATCAGATATTAAACTGCATTTGGCACACTAGTTTGGTTGGGGCCTAATAACGGTGTCTGCCGCTCCTTGGTGTTCTCCTCCACTGAACAAAGCTGAGCTTCAATCTTCAGGCTTTCGGCCTATATCAGATATTAAACTGCATTTGGCCTACTAGTTTGGTTGGGGCCTACTAACGGTGTCTGCCGCTCCTTGGTGTTCTCCACTGAACAAAGTTGAACTTCAATCTTCAGGCTTTCGGCCTATATCAGATATTAAACTGCATTTGGCCTACTAGTTTGGTTGGGGCCTACTAAAGGTGTCTGCCGCTCCTTGTTGTTCTCCTCCACTGAACAAAGCTGAGCTTTAATCTTCAGGCTTTCGGCCTATATCAGATATTAAACTGCATTTGGCCTACTAGTTTGGTTGGGGCCTAATAACGGTGTCTGCCTTTCCTTGGTGTTTTCCTCCACTGAACAAAGCTGAGCTTCAATCTTCAGGCTTTTGGCCTATATTTACAAATTTTAAACTGCATTTGGCCCACTAGTTTGGTTGTGGCCTAATAACGGTGTCTGCCGCTCCTTGGTGTTCTCCTCCACTGAACAAAGCTGAGCTTCAATCTTCAGGCTTTCGGACTATATTTACAAATTTTAAACTGCATTTGGCCCACTAGTTTGGTTGGGGCCTAATAACGGTGTCTGCCGCTCCTTGGTGTTCTCCTCCACTGAACAAAGCTGAGCTTCAATCTTCAGGCTTTCGGCCTATATCAGATATTAAACTGCATTTGGCCTACTCGTTTGTTTGGGGCCTACTAACGGTATCTGCCGCTCCTTGGTGTTCTCCTCCACTGAACAAAGCTGAGCTTCAATCTTCAGGCTTTCGGCCTATATCAGATATTAAACTGCATTTGGCATACTAGTTTGGTTGGGGCCTACTAACGGTGTCTGCCACTCCTTGGTGTACTCCACTGAACAAAGCTTAGCTTCAATCTTCAGGCTTTCGGCCTATATTTACAAATTTTAAACTGCATTTGGCCCACTAGTTTGGTTGGGGCCTACTAACGGTGTCTGCCGCTCCTTGGTGTTCTCCTCCTCTGAACAAAGCTGAGCTTTAATCTTCAGGCTTTCGGCCTATATCAGATATTAAACTGCATTTGGCCTACTAGTTTGTTTGGGGCCTACTAATGGTATCTGCCGCTCCTTGGTGTTCTCCTCCACTGAACAAATCTGAGCTTCAATCTTCAGTCTTTCGGCCTATATCAGATATTAAACTGCATTTGGCCTACTAGTTTGGTTGGGGCCTACTAACGGTGTCTGCCGCTCCTTGGTGCTCTCCACTGAACAAGGCTGAGCTTCAATCTTCAGGCTTTTGGTCTATATTTTAAAATTTTAAACTGCATTTGGCCTACTAGTTTGGTTGGGGCCTACTAACAGTATCTGCTGCTCCTTGGTGTTCTCCTCCACTGAACAAAGCTCAGCTTTAATCTTCAGGATTTCGGCCTGTATTTACAAATTTTAAACTGCATTTGGCCTACTAGATTGGTTGGGGGTTACTAACGGTGTCTTCCGCTCCTTGGTGTTCTCCTCCCCTGAACATAGCTGAGCTTCAATCTTCAGGCTTTCGGCCTATATCAGATATTAAACTGCAGTTGGCCCACTAGTTTGGATGGGGCCTAATAACGGTGTCTGCCGCTCCTTGTTGTTCTCCTCCACTGAACAAAGCTGAGCTCTAATCTTCAGGCTATCAGCCTATATCAGATATTAAACTGCATTTGGCCCACTAGTTTGGTTTGGGCCTAATAACGGTGTCTGCCACTCCGTGGTGTTCTCCTCCACTGAACAAAGCTGAGCATTAATCTTCAGGCTTTCGGCCTATATCAGATATTAAACTGCATTTGGCCTACTAGTTTGTTTGGGGCCTACTAACGGTATCTGCCGCTCCTTGGTGTTCTCCTCCACTGAACAAAGCTGAGCTTCAATCTTCAGGCTTTCGGCCTATATCAGATATTAAACTGCATTTGGCCTACTAGTTTGGTTGGGCCCTACTAACGTTGTCTGCCGCTCCTTGGTGTTCTCCTCCACTGAACAAAGCTGAGCTTCAATCTTCAGGCTTTCGGCCTATATCAGATATTAAACTGCATTTGGCCTACTAGTTTGGTTGGGGCCTACTATCGGTGTCTGCCGCTCCTTGGTGTTCTCCACTGAACAAAGCTGAGCTTCAATCTTCAGGCTTTCGGCCTACATTTTCAAATTTTAAACTGCATTTGGCCTACTAGTTTGGTTGGGGCCTACTAACGGTGTCTGCCACTCCTTGGTGTTCTCCTCCACTGAACAAAGCTGAGCTTCAATCTTCAGGCTTTCGGCCTATATCAGATATTAAACTGCATTTGGCCTACTAGTTTGGTTGGGGCCTACTAACGGTGTCTGCCGCTCCTTGGTGTTCTCCTCCACTGAACAAAGCTGAGCTTTAATCTTCAGGCTTTCGGCCTATATCAGATATTAAACTGCATTTGGCCTACTAGTTTGGTTGGGGCCTAATAAAGGTGTCTGCCGTTCCTTGGTGTTTTCCTCCACTGAACAAAGCTGAGCTTCAATCTTCAGGCTTTTGGCCTATATTTACAAATTTTAAACTGCATTTGGCCCACTAGTTTGTTTGGGGCCTACTAACAGTATCTGCTACTCCTTGGTGTTCTCCTCCACTGAACAAAGCTGAGCTTTAATCTTCAGGATTTCGGCCTGTATTTACAAATTTGAAACTGCATTTGGCCTACTATATTGGTTGGGGGTTACTAACGGTGTCTTCCGCTCCTTGGTGTTCTCTTCCCCTGAACAAAGTTGAGCTTCAATCTTCAGGCTTTCGGCCTATATCAGATATTAAACTGCAGTTGGCCCACTAGTTTGGTTGGGGCCTAATAACGGTGTCTGCCGCTCCTTGGTGTTCTCCTCCACTGAACAAAGCTGAGCCCTAATCTTCAGGCTGTCAGCCTATATCAGATATTAAACTGCATTTGGCCCACTAGTTTGGTTGGGGCCTAATAACGGTGTCTGCCACTCCGTGGTGTTCTCCTCCACTGAACAAAGCTGAGCATTAATCTTCAGGCTTTCGGCCTATATCAGATATTAAACTGCATTTGGCCTACTAGTTTGTTTGGGGCCTACTAACGGTATCTGCCGCTCCTTGGTGTTCTCCTCCACTGAACAAAGCTGAGCTTCAATCTTCAGGCTTTCGGCCTATATCAGATATTAAACTGCATTTGGCCTACTAGTTTGGTTGGGCCCTACTAACGGTGTCTGCCGCTCCTTGGTGTTCTCCTCCACTGAACAAAGCTGAGCTTCAATCTTCAGGCTTTCGGCCTATATCAGATATTAAACTGCATTTGGCCTACTAGTTTGGTTGGGGCCTACTAACGGTGTCTGCCGCTCCTTGGTGTTCTCCACTGAACAAAGCTGAGCTTCAATCTTCAGGCTTTCGGCCTATATTTTCAAATTTTAAACTGCATTTGGCCTACTAGTTTGGTTGGGGCCTACTAACGGTGTCTGCCGCTCCTTGGTGTTCTCCTCCACTGAACAAAGCTGAGCTTCAATCTTCAGGCTTTCGGCCTATATCAGATATTAAACTGCATTTGGCCTACTAGTTTGGTTGGGGCCTACTAACGGTGTCTGCCGCTCCTTGGTGTTCTCCTCCACTGAACAAAGCTGAGCTTTAATCTTCAGGCTTTCGGCCTATATCAGATATTAAACTGCATTTGGCCTACTAGTTTGGTTGGGGCCTAATAACGGTGTCTGCCGTTCCTTGGTGTTTTCCTCCACTGATCAAAGCTGAGCTTCAATCTTCAGGCTTTTGGCCTATATTTACAAATTTTAAACTGCATTTGGCCCACTAGATTGGTTGTGGCCTAATAACGGTTTCTGCCGCTCCTTGGTGTTCTTCTCCACTGAACAAAGCTGAGCTTTAATCTTCAGGCTTTCGGCCTATATCAGATATTAAACTGCATTTGGCCTACTAGTTTGGTTGGGGCCTACTAACGGTGTCTGCCGCTCCTTGGTTTTCTCCTCCACTGAACAAAGCTGAGCTTCAATCTTCAGACTTTTGGCCTATATTTACAAATTTTAAACTGCATTTCGCCCACTAGTTTGTTTGGGGCCTACTAATGGTATCTGCCGCTCCTTGGTGTTCTCCTCCACTGAACAAAGCTGAGCTTTAATCTTCAGGCTATCGGCCTATATCAGATATTAAACTGCATTTGGCCTACTAGATTGTTTGGGGCCTACTAATGGTATCTGCCGCTCCTTGGTGTTCTCCTCTACTGAACAAAGCTGAGCTTCAATCTTCAGGCTTTTGGCCTATATCAGATATTAAACTGCATTTGGCCTACTAGCTTGGTTGGGCCCTACTAACGGTGTCTGCTGCTCCTTGGTGTTCTCCTCCACTGAACAAAGCTGAGCTTCAATCTTCAGACTTCCGGCCTATATCAGATATTATACTGCATTTGGCCTACTAGTTTGGTTGGGGCCTACTAACGGTGTCTGCCGCTCCTTGGTGTTTTCCACTGAACAAAGCTGAGCTTCAATCTTCAGCCTTTCGGCCTATATTTACAAATTTAAACTGCATTTGGCCTACTAGGTTGGTTGGGGCCTACTAGCGGTGTCTGCCGCTCCTTGGTGTTCTCCTCCACAGAACAAAGCTGAGCTTCAATCTTCAGGCTTTCGGCCTATATCAGATATTAAACTGCATTTGGCCTACTAGTTTGGTTGGGGCCTACTAACGGTGTCTGCCGCTTCTTGGTATTCTCCACTGAACAAAGCTGAGCTTCAATCTTCAGGCTTTCGGCCTATATTTACAAATTTTAAACTGCATTTGGCCTACTTGTTTGGTTGGGGCCTAATAACGGTGTCTGCCGCTCCTTGGTGTTCTCCTCCACTGAACAAAGCTGAGCTTCAATCTTCAGGCTTTCGGCCTATATCAGATATTAAACTGCATTTGGCCTACTAGTTTGTTTGGGGCCTACTAACGGTGTCTGCCGCTCCTTGGTGTTCTCCTCCACTGAACAAAGCTGAGCTTCAATCTTCAGGCTTTCGGCCTATATTTACAATTTTTAAACTGCATTTGGACTACTAGTTTGGTTGGGGCCTACGAACGGTGTGTGCCGCTCCTTGGTGTTCTCCTCTCCAGAATAAAGCTGAGCTTCAATCTTCAGGCTTTCGGCCAATATCAGATATTAAACTGCATTTGGCCTACTAGGTTGGTTGGGGCCTACTAACCGTATCTGCCGCTCCTTGGTGTTCTCCTCCACTGAACAAGCTGAGCTTCAATCTTCAGGCTTTCGGCCTTTATTTACAAAGTTTAAACTGCATTTGGCCTACTAGTTTGGTTGGGGCCTACTAGCGGTGTCTGCCGCACCTTTGTGTTCTCCACTGAACAAAGCTGAGCTTCAATCTTCAGGCTTTCGGCCTATATCAGATATTAAACTGCATTTGGCCTACTAGTTTGTTTGGGGCCTACTAACGGTATCTGCCGCTCCTTGGTGTTCTCCTCCACTGAACAAAGCTGAGCTTCAATCTTCAGGCTTTCGGCCTATATCAGATATTAAACTGCATTTGGCCTACTAGTTTGTTTGGGGCCTACTAACGGTGTCTGCCGCTCCTTGGTGTTCTCCTCCACTGAACAAAGCTGAGCTTCAATCTTCAGGCTTTCGGCCTATATTTACAATTTTTAAACTGCATTTGGACTACTAGTTTGGTTGGGGCCTACGAACGGTGTGTGCCGCTCCTTGGTGTTCTCCTCTCCAGAATAAAGCTGAGCTTCAATCTTCAGGCTTTCGGCCAATATCAGATATTAAACTGCATTTGGCCTACTAGTTTGGTTGGGGCCTACTAACCGTATCTGCCGCTCCTTGGTGTTCTCCTCCACTGAACAAGCTGAGCTTCAATCTTCAGGCTTTCGGCCTTTATTTACAAAGTTTAAACTGCATTTGGCCTACTAGTTTGGTTGGGGCCTACTAGCGGTGTCTGCCGCACCTTTGTGTTCTCCACTGAACAAAGCTGAGCTTCAATCTTCAGGCTTTCGGCCTATATCAGATATTAAACTGCATTTGGCCTACTAGTTTGTTTGGGGCCTACTAACGGTATCTGCCGCTCCTTGGTGTTCTCCTCCACTGAACAAAGCTGAGCTTCAATCTTCAGGCTTTCGGCCTATATCAGATATTAAACTGCATTTGGCCTACTAGTTTGGTTGGGCCCTACTAACGGTGTATGCCGCTCCTTGGTGTTCTCCTCCACTGAACAAAGCTGAGCTTCAATCTTCAGGCTTTCGGCCTATATCAGATATTAAACTGCATTTGGCCTACTAGTTTGTTTGGGGCCTACTAACGGTGTCTGCCGCTCCTTGGTGTTCTTCACTGAACAAAGCTGAGCTTCAGTCTTTAGGCTTTCGGCCTATATTTACAAATTTTAAACTGCATTTGGCCTACTAGTTTGGTTGGGCCCTACTAATAGTGTCTGCCGCTCCTTGGTGTTCTCCTCCACTGAACAAAGCTGAGCTTCAATCTTCAGGCTTTCGGCCTATATCAGATATTAAACTGCATTTGGCCTACTAGTTTGGTTGGGGCCTACTAACGATGTCTGCCGCTCCTTGGTGTTCTCCACTGAACAAAGCTGAGCTTCAATCTTCAGGCTTTCGGCCTATATTTACAAATTTTAAACTGCATTTGGCCTACTAGTTTGGTTGGGGCCTACTAACGGTGTCTGCCGCTCTTTGGTGTTCTCCTCCACTGAACAAAGCTGAGCTTCAATCTTCAGGCTTTCGGCTTATATCAGATATTAAACTGCATTTCGCCTACTAGTTTGGTTGGGGCCAACTAACGGTGTCTGCCGCTCCTTGGTGTTCTCCTCCACTGAACAAAGCTGAGCTTCAATCTTCAGGCTTTCGGCCTATATCAGATATTAAACTGCATTTGGCCCACTAGCTTGGTTGTGGCCTAATAAAGGTGTCTGCCGCTCTTTGGTGTTCTCCACTGAACAAAGCTGAGCTTCAATCTTCAGGCTTTCGGACTATGTTTACAAATTTTAAACTGCATTTGGCCCACTAGTTTGGTTGGGGCCTACTAACGGTATCTGCCGCTCCTTGGTGTTCTCCTCCACTGAACAAAGCTGAGCTTCACTCTTCAGGCTTTCATCCTATATCAGATATTAAACTGCATTTGGCCTGCTAGTTTGGTTGGGGCCTAATAACGGTGTCTGCCGCTCCTTGGTGTTCTCCTCCTCTGAACAAAACTGAGCTTCAATATTCAGGCTTTCGGCCTATATTTTCAAATTTTAAACTGCATTTGGCCCACTACTTTCGTTGGGGCCTAATAACGGTGTCTGCCGCTCCTTGGTGTTCTCCTCCACTGAACAAAGCTGAGTTTCAATCTTCAGGCTTTCGGCCTATATCAGATATTAAACTACATTTGGCCTACTAGTTTGGTTGGGGCCTACTTACGGTGTCTGCCGCTCCTTGGTGTTCTCCTCCTCTGAACAAAGGTGAGCTTCAATCTTCAGGCTTTTGGCCTATATTTACAAATATTAAACTGCATTTGGCCCACTTGTTTGGTTAGGGCCTAATCACGGTGTATGCCGCTCCTTGGTGTTCTCCTCCTCTGAACAAAGCTGAGCTTCAATCTTCAGACTTCCGGCCTATATCAGATATTAAACTGCATTTGGCCTACTAGTTTGGTTGGGGCCTACTAACGGTGTCTGCCGCTCCTTGGTGTTTTCCACTGAACAAAGCTGAGCTTCAATCTTCAGCCTTTCGGCCTATATTTACAAATTTAAACTGCATTTGGCCTACTAGGTTGGTTGGGGCCTACTAGCGGTGTCTGCCACTCCTTGGTGTTCTCCTCCTCTGAACAAAGCTGAGCTTCAATCTTCAGGCTTTTGGCCTATATTTACAAATATTAAACTGCATTTGGCCCACTTGTTTGGTTAGGGCCTAATCACGGTGTCTGCCGCTCCTTGGTGTTCTCCTCCTCTGAACAAAGCTGAGCTTCAATCTTCAGGCTTTCGGCCTATATTTACAAATTTTAAACTGCATTTGGCCCACTAGTTTGGTTGAGGCCTACTAACGGTGTCTGCCGCTCCTTGGTGTTCTACTCCTCTGAACAAAGCTGAGCTTCAATCTTCAGGCTTTAGGCCTACATCAGATATTAAACTACATTTGGCCTACTAGTTTGGTTGGGGCCTACTTACGGTGTCTGCCGCTCCTTGGTGTTCTCCTCCTCTGAACAAAGGTGAGCTTCAATCTTCAGGCTTTTGGCCTATATTTACAAATATTAAACTGCATTTGGCCCACTTGTTTGGTTAGGGCCTAATCACGGTGTATGCCGCTCCTTGGTGTTCTCCTCCTCTGAACAAAGCTGAGCTTCAATCTTCAGACTTCCGGCCTATATCAGATATTAAACTGCATTTGGCCTACTAGTTTGGTTGGGGCCTACTAACGGTGTCTGCCGCTCCTTGGTGTTTTCCACTGAACAAAGCTGAGCTTCAATCTTCAGCCTTTCGGCCTATATTTACAAATTTAAACTGCATTTGGCCTACTAGGTTGGTTGGGGCCTACTAGCGGTGTCTGCCACTCCTTGGTGTTCTCCTCCTCTGAACAAAGCTGAGCTTCAATCTTCAGGCTTTTGGCCTATATTTACAAATATTAAACTGCATTTGGCCCACTTGTTTGGTTAGGGCCTAATCACGGTGTCTGCCGCTCCTTGGTGTTCTCCTCCTCTGAACAAAGCTGAGCTTCAATCTTCAGGCTTTCGGCCTATATTTACAAATTTTAAACTGCATTTGGCCCACTAGTTTGGTTGAGGCCTACTAACGGTGTCTGCCGCTCTTTGGTGTTCTCCTCCACTGAATAAAGCTGAGCTTCAATCTTCAGGCTTTCGGCCTGTATTTACAAATTTTAAACTGCATTTGGCATACTAGATTGGTTGGGGGTTACTAACGGTGTTTTTCACTCCTTGGTGTTCTCCTCCCCTGAACAAAGCTGAGCTTCAATCTTCAGGCTTTCAGCCTATATCAGATATTAAACTGCATTTGGCCCACTAGCTTGGTTGTGGCCTAATAAAGGTGTCTGCCGCTCTTTGGTGTTCTCCACTGAACAAAGCTGAGCTTCAATCTTCAGGCTTTCTGACTATATTTACAAATTTTAAACTGCATTTGGCCCACTAGTTTGGTTGGGGCCTACTAACGGTATCTGCCGCTTCTTGGTGTTCTCCTCCACTGAACAAAGCTGAGCTTCAATCTTCAGGCTTTCATCCTATATCAGATATTAAACTGCATTTGGCCTGCTAGTTTGGTTGGGGCCTAATAACGGTGTCTGCCGCTCCTTGGTGTTCTCCTCCTCTGAACAAAACTGAGCTTCAATCTTCAGGCTTTCGGCCTATATTTTCAAATTTTAAACTGCATTTGGCCCACTACTTTCGTTGGGGCCTAATAACGGTGTCTGCCGCTCCTTGGTGTTCTCCTCCACTGAGCAAAGCTGAGCTTCAATCTTCAGGCTTTCTGCCTATATCAGATATTAAACTGCATTTGGCCTACTAGTTTGGTTGGGGCCTACTTACGGTGTCTGCCGCTCCTTGGTGTTCTCCTCCTCTGAACAAAGCTGAGCTTCAATCTTCAGGCTTTTGGCCTATATTTACAAATATTAAACTGCATTTGGCCCACTTGTTTGGTTAGGGCCTAATCACGGTGTCTGCCGCTCCTTGGTGTTCTCCTCCTCTGAACAAAGCTGAGCTTCAATCTTCAGGCTTTCGGCCTATATTTACAAATTTTAAACTGCATTTGGCCCACTAGTTTGGTTGAGGCCTACTAACGGTGTCTGCCGCTCCTTGGTGTTCTATTCTCACAGAAAAAACCCAAGAGATATTATACAAATACTAAAAATTAACCTTTATTTTAAATGTTAAAAGCATACGTGTGCACTTGACAAAACCATCACCAATAGATGCAAGCATACTACAGAAAAGGCTGGAACAGTGTCAAGCCCTACACTCTCTAAGTGCTAAGCAGTAAGCGCTACATGAATAGGGGATCGGCCCGGTGGTGCAGCTATCTGAGTCGCTAACATGCAAAATCTGTACACAAGCTAAGTAACCCTTTTGGTATTTGAATATACTCCTGATGAACCCCTTTGGATTAGAAGGGGAGAAACGCGTTGAGTTGAAAGGGATATGTTCCTTTGTATAAAAGGCATAAGATATAATGTGGTGTAGCATTTGGTCTGCATAAGGGTTATAACAACAAAAATATGAATATGTTATTGAGTAATGAGTTGATATATGGCTGCTCTGGGCCCTTACTATAAATTGAAATATTGCAGTGTGGTATCTAAAGGCTAAATTGTGGTATGGGTTATGCCTGACACTACAGCAGATACATCTCCCTATTAAGTTAATGGCATCTTTGAGACCCTATTATATATGAGTGAACAGACCAATATCACACATATGTGTTCAACTTTATCTCTAGTTAAGCACTTCTATCTGCTAAGAATCGTTGTGTTATAAAAAGATTTACTATAGAGTAAAGGGACACAGCTTACCAAGCTAGTTGAGAACTTTTAGTCAAGCTAGATATTGTTACTGATATATTTTCTGTCCCTTCAAGGTATCTACATTCACACGTGGTATATATGGTTTTTCCTCCCCTATCCCGTTAGGGTTTCACAGGGATAGTAGGGAGAGCCGACGAGGAGCGGGGGCGCCACTGCGTAGGACAATAGGGTGCCAACCTCCGCAGGCAGGTAGGGGGCACTTAGAGAGTGTAGGGCTTGACACTGTTCCAGCCTTTTCTGTAGTATGCTTGCATCTATTGGTGATGGTTTTGTCAAGTGCACACGTATGTTTTTAACATTTAAAATAAAGGTTAATTTTTAGTATTTGTATAATATCTCTTGGGTTTTTTCTGTGAGAATAGTTCAATTTCCCCAAGTATTCATTTTTTGACTGTGAAGTCCTTGGTGTTCTACTCCTCTGAACAAAGCTGAGCTTCAATCTTCAGGCTTTCGGCCTATATTTACAAATTTTAAACTGCATTTGGCCTACTAGTTCGTTTGGGGCCTACTAACGATATCTGCCGCTTCTTGGTGTTCTCCTCCACTGAACAAAGCTGAGCTTCAATCTTCAGGCTTTCGGCCTGTATTTACAAATTTTAAGCTGCATTTGGCCTACTAGATTGGTTGGGGGTTACTAACAGTGTCTTCCGCTCCTTGGTGTTCTCCTCCAATAAACAAAGCTGAGCTTCAATCTTCAGGCTTTTGACCTATATCAGATATTAAACTGCATTTGGCCTACTAGTTTGGTTGGGGCCTACTATCGGTGTCTGCCGCTCCTTGGTTTTCTCCTCCACTGAACAAAGCTGAGCTTCAATCTTCAGGCTTTTGGCCTATATTTACAAATTTTAAACTGCAGTTGGCCCACTAGTTTGGTTGGGGCCTAATAACGGTGTCTGCTGCTCCTTGGTGTTCTCCTCCACTGAACAAAGCTGAGCTTTAATCTTCAGGCTATCGGCCTATATCAGATATTAAACTGCAGTTTGGCCTACTAGTTTGTTTGGGGCCTACTAACGGTGTCTGCCGCTCCTTGGTGTTCTACTCCTCTGAACAAAGCTGAGCTTTAATCTTCAGGCTTTCGGCCTACATCAGATATTAAACTGCATTTGGCCTACTAGTTTGGTTGGGGCCTACTAACAGTATCTGCTGCTCCTTGGTGTTCTCCTCCACTGAATAAAGCTGAGCTTCAATCTTCAGGCTTTCGGCCTGTATTTACAAATTTTAAACTGCATTTGGCATACTAGATTGGTTGGGGGTTACTAACGGTGTTTTCCACTCCTTGGTGTTCTCCTCCCCTGAACAAAGCTGAGCTTCAATCTTCAGGCTTTCGGCCTATATCAGATATTAAACTGCAGTTGGCCCACTAGTTTGGTTGGGGCCTACTTACGGTGTCTGCCGCTCCTTGGTGTTCTCCTCCTCTGAACAAAGCTGAGCTTCAATCTTCAGGCTTTTGGCTTATATTTACAAATATTAAACTGCATTTGGCCCACTAGTTTGGTTAGGGCCTAATAACGGTGTCTGCCGCTCCTTGGTGTTCTCGTCCTCTGAACAAAGCTGAGCTTCAATCTTCAGGCTTTCGGCCTATATTTACAAATTTTAAACTGCATTTGGCCCACTAGTTTGGTTGAGGCCTACTAACGGTGTCTGCCGCTCCTTGGTGTTCTACTCCTCTGAACAAAGCTGAGCTTCAATCTTCAGGCTTTCGGCCTATATCAGATATTAAACTCCATTTGGCCTACTAGTTTGGTTGGGGCCTACTTACGGTGTCTGCCGCTCCTTGGTGTTCTCCTCCTCTGAACAAAGCTGAGCTTCAATCTTCAGGCTTTTGGCCTATATTTACAAATATTAAACTGCATTTGGCCCACTAGTTTGGTTAGGGCCTAATAACGGTGTCTGCCGCTCCTTGGTGTTCTCCTCCTCTGAACAAAGCTGAGCTTCAATCTTCAGGCTTTCGGCCTATATTTACAAATTTTAAACTGCATTTGGCCCACTAGTTTGGTTGAGGCCTACTAACGGTGTCTGCCGCTCCTTGGTGTTCTACTCCTCTGAACAAAGCTGAGCTTCAATCTTCAGGCTTTCGGCCTATATTTACAAATTTTAAACTGCATTTGGCCTACTAGTTTGTTTGGGGCCTACTAACGGTATCTGCCGCTTCTTGGTGTTCTCCTCCACTGAACAAAGCTGAGCTTCAATCTTCAGGCTTTCGGCCTGTATTTACAAATTTTAAGCTGCATTTGGCCTACTAGATTGGTTGGGGGTTACTAACAGTGTCTTCCGCTCCTTGGTGTTCTCCTCCAATAAACAAAGCTGAGCTTCAATCTTCAGGCTTTCGGCCTATATCAGATATTAAACTGCATTTGGCCTACTAGTTTGGTTGGGGCCTACTAACGGTGTCTGCTGCTCCTTGGTTTTCTCCTCCACTGAACAAAGCTGAGCTTCAATCTTCAGGCTTTCGGACTATATTTACAAATTTTAAACTGCAGTTGGCCCACTAGTTTGGTTGGGGCATACTAACGGTGTCTGCGCCTCCTTGGTGTTCTCCTCCACTGAAGAAAGCTGAGCTTCAATCTTCAGGCTTTTGGCCTATATTTACAAATTTAAACTGCATTTGACCCACTAGTTTGGTTGGGGCCTAATAACGGTGTCTGCCACTCCTTGGTGTTCTCCTCCACTGAACAAAGCTGAGCTTTAATCTTTAGGCTTTCGGCCTATATCAGATATTAAACTGCATTTGGCCTACTAGTTTGGTTGGGGCCTACTAACGGTGTCTGCCGCTCCTTGGTGTTCTCCACTGAACAAAGCTGAGCTTCAATCTTTAGGCTTTCGGCCTATATTTACAAATTTTAAACTGCATTTGGCCTACTAGTTTGGTTGGGCCCTACTAATGGTGTCTGCCGCTCCTTGGTGTTCTCCTCCACTGAACAAAGCTGAGCTTCAATCTTCAGGCTTTCGGCCTATATCAGATATTAAACTGCATTTGGCCTACTAGTTTGGTTGGGGCCTACTAATGGTGTCTGCCGCTCCTTGGTGTTCTCCAAAGAACAAAGCTGAGCTTCAATCTTCAGGCTTTCGGCCTATATTTACAAATTTTAAACTGCATTTGGCCTACTAGTTTGGTTGGGGCCTACTAACGGTGTCTGACGCTCTTTGGTGTTCTCCTCCACTGAACAAAGCTGAGCTTCAATCTTCAGGCTTTCGGCCTATATCAGATATTAAACTGCATTTGGCCTACTAGTTTGGTTGGGGCCTACTGACGGTGTCTGCCGCTCCTTGATGTTCTCCTCCACTGAACAAAGCTGAGCTTCAATCTTCAGGCTTTCGGCCTATATCAGATATTAAACTGCATTTGGCCCACTACATTGGTTGTGGCCTAATAAAGGTGTCTGCCGCTCTTTGGTGTTCTCCACTGAACAAAGCTGAGCTTCAATCTTCAGGCTTTCGGACTATATTTACAAATTTTAAACTGCATTTGTCCCACTAGTTTGGTTGGGGCCTACTAACGGTGTATGCCGCTCCTTGGTGTTCTCCTGCTCTGAACAAAGCTGAGCTTCAATCTTCAGGCTTTCGGACTATATTTACAAATTTTAAACTGAATTTGGCCCACTAGTTTGGTTGGGGCCTACTAACGGTATCTGCCGCTCCTTGGTGTTCTCCTCCACTGAACAAAGCTGAGCTTCAATCTTCAGGCTTTCGTCCTATATCAGATATTAAACTGCATTTGGCCTGCTAGTTTGGTTGGGGCCTAAAAACGGTGTCTGCCGCTTCTTGGTGTTCTCCTCCTCTGAACAAAACTGAGCTTCAATCTTCAGGCTTTCGGCCTATATTTTCAAATTTTAAACTGCATTTGGCCCACTAGTTTGGTTGGGGCCTCCTAACGGTGTCTGCCTCTCCTTGGTGTTCTCCTCCTCTGAACAAAGCTGAGCTTTAATCTTCAGGCTTTCGGCCTATATCAGATATTAAACTGCATTTGGCCTACTAGTTTGTTTGGGGCATACTAACGGTGTCTGCTGCTCCTTGGTTTTCTCCTCCACTGAACAAAGCTGAGCTTCAATCTTCAGGCTTTCGGACTATATTTACAAATTTTAAACTGCAGTTGGCCCACTAGTTTGGTTGGGGCATACTAACGGTGTCTGCGCCTCCTTGGTGTTCTCCTCCACTGAAGAAAGCTGAGCTTCAATCTTCAGGCTTTTGGCCTATATTTACAAATTTAAACTGCATTTGACCCACTAGTTTGGTTGGGGCCTAATAACGGTGTCTGCCACTCCTTGGTGTTCTCCTCCACTGAACAAAGCTGAGCTTTAATCTTTAGGCTTTCGGCCTATATCAGATATTAAACTGCATTTGGCCTACTAGTTTGGTTGGGGCCTACTAACGGTGTCTGCCGCTCCTTGGTGTTCTCCACTGAACAAAGCTGAGCTTCAATCTTTAGGCTTTCGGCCTATATTTACAAATTTTAAACTGCATTTGGCCTACTAGTTTGGTTGGGCCCTACTAATGGTGTCTGCCGCTCCTTGGTGTTCTCCTCCACTGAACAAAGCTGAGCTTCAATCTTCAGGCTTTCGGCCTATATCAGATATTAAACTGCATTTGGCCTACTAGTTTGGTTGGGGCCTACTAATGGTGTCTGCCGCTCCTTGGTGTTCTCCAAAGAACAAAGCTGAGCTTCAATCTTCAGGCTTTCGGCCTATATTTACAAATTTTAAACTGCATTTGGCCTACTAGTTTGGTTGGGGCCTACTAACGGTGTCTGACGCTCTTTGGTGTTCTCCTCCACTGAACAAAGCTGAGCTTCAATCTTCAGGCTTTCGGCCTATATCAGATATTAAACTGCATTTGGCCTACTAGTTTGGTTGGGGCCTACTGACGGTGTCTGCCGCTCCTTGATGTTCTCCTCCACTGAACAAAGCTGAGCTTCAATCTTCAGGCTTTCGGACTATATTTACAAATTTTAAACTGCAGTTGGCCCACTAGTTTGGTTGGGGCATACTAACGGTGTCTGCGCCTCCTTGGTGTTCTCCTCCACTGAAGAAAGCTGAGCTTCAATCTTCAGGCTTTTGGCCTATATTTACAAATTTAAACTGCATTTGACCCACTAGTTTGGTTGGGGCCTAATAACGGTGTCTGCCACTCCTTGGTGTTCTCCTCCACTGAACAAAGCTGAGCTTTAATCTTTAGGCTTTCGGCCTATATCAGATATTAAACTGCATTTGGCCTACTAGTTTGGTTGGGGCCTACTAACGGTGTCTGCCGCTCCTTGGTGTTCTCCACTGAACAAAGCTGAGCTTCAATCTTTAGGCTTTCGGCCTATATTTACAAATTTTAAACTGCATTTGGCCTACTAGTTTGGTTGGGCCCTACTAATGGTGTCTGCCGCTCCTTGGTGTTCTCCTCCACTGAACAAAGCTGAGCTTCAATCTTCAGGCTTTCGGCCTATATCAGATATTAAACTGCATTTGGCCTACTAGTTTGGTTGGGGCCTACTAATGGTGTCTGCCGCTCCTTGGTGTTCTCCAAAGAACAAAGCTGAGCTTCAATCTTCAGGCTTTCGGCCTATATTTACAAATTTTAAACTGCATTTGGCCTACTAGTTTGGTTGGGGCCTACTAACGGTGTCTGACGCTCTTTGGTGTTCTCCTCCACTGAACAAAGCTGAGCTTCAATCTTCAGGCTTTCGGCCTATATCAGATATTAAACTGCATTTGGCCTACTAGTTTGGTTGGGGCCTACTGACGGTGTCTGCCGCTCCTTGATGTTCTCCTCCACTGAACAAAGCTGAGCTTCAATCTTCAGGCTTTCGGCCTATATCAGATATTAAACTGCATTTGGCCCACTACATTGGTTGTGGCCTAATAAAGGTGTCTGCCGCTCTTTGGTGTTCTCCACTGAACAAAGCTGAGCTTCAATCTTCAGGCTTTCGGACTATATTTACAAATTTTAAACTGCATTTGTCCCACTAGTTTGGTTGGGGCCTACTAACGGTGTATGCCGCTCCTTGGTGTTCTCCTGCTCTGAACAAAGCTGAGCTTCAATCTTCAGGCTTTCGGACTATATTTACAAATTTTAAACTGAATTTGGCCCACTAGTTTGGTTGGGGCCTACTAACGGTATCTGCCGCTCCTTGGTGTTCTCCTCCACTGAACAAAGCTGAGCTTCAATCTTCAGGCTTTCGTCCTATATCAGATATTAAACTGCATTTGGCCTGCTAGTTTGGTTGGGGCCTAAAAACGGTGTCTGCCGCTTCTTGGTGTTCTCCTCCTCTGAACAAAACTGAGCTTCAATCTTCAGGCTTTCGGCCTATATTTTCAAATTTTAAACTGCATTTGGCCCACTAGTTTGGTTGGGGCCTCCTAACGGTGTCTGCCTCTCCTTGGTGTTCTCCTCCTCTGAACAAAGCTGAGCTTTAATCTTCAGGCTTTCGGCCTATATCAGATATTAAACTGCATTTGGCCTACTAGTTTGTTTGGGGCATACTAACGGTATCTGCCGCTCCTTGGTGTTCTCCTCCACTGAACAAAGCTGAGCTTCAATCTTCAGGCTTTCGGCCTATATCAGATAGTAAACTGCATTTGGCCTACTAGTTTGGTTGGCGCCTACTAACTGTGTCTGCCGCTCCTTGGTGTTCTCCTCCACTGAACAAGGCTGAGCTTCAATCTTTAGGCTTGCAGCCTATATTTACAAATTTTAAACTGCATTTGGCCCACTACTTTCGCTGGGGCCTAAAAACGGTGTCTGCCGCTCCTTGGTGTTCTCCTCCACTGAACAAAGCTGAGCTTCAATCTTCAGGCTTTCGGCCTATATTTACAAATTTTAAACTGCATTTGGCCCACTAGTTTGGTTGAGACCTACTAACGGTGTCTGCCGCTCCTTGGTGTTCTCCTCCTCTGAACAAAGGTGAGCTTCAATCTTCAGGCTTTTGGCCTATATTTACAAATATTAAACTGCATTTGGCCCACTTGTTTGGTTAGGGCCTAATCACGGTGTATGCCGCTCCTTGGTGTTCTCCTCCTCTGAACAAAGCTGAGCTTCAATCTTCAGACTTCCGGCCTATATCAGATATTAAACTGCATTTGGCCTACTAGTTTGGTTGGGGCCTACTAACGGTGTCTGCCGCTCCTTGGTGTTTTCCACTGAACAAAGCTGAGCTTCAATCTTCAGCCTTTCGGCCTATATTTACAAATTTAAACTGCATTTGGCCTACTAGGTTGGTTGGGGCCTACTAGCGGTGTCTGCCACTCCTTGGTGTTCTCCTCCTCTGAACAAAGCTGAGCTTCAATCTTCAGGCTTTTGGCCTATATTTACAAATATTAAACTGCATTTGGCCCACTTGTTTGGTTAGGGCCTAATCACGGTGTCTGCCGCTCCTTGGTGTTCTCCTCCTCTGAACAAAGCTGAGCTTCAATCTTCAGGCTTTCGGCCTATATTTACAAATTTTAAACTGCATTTGGCCCACTAGTTTGGTTGAGGCCTACTAACGGTGTCTGCCGCTCCTTGGTGTTCTACTCCTCTGAACAAAGCTGAGCTTCAATCTTCAGGCTTTAGGCCTACATCAGATATTAAACTGCATTTGGCCTACTAGTTTGGTTGGGGCCTACTAACGGTGTCTGCCGCTCTTTGGTGTTCTCCTCCACTGAATAAAGCTGAGCTTCAATCTTCAGGCTTTCGGCCTGTATTTACAAATTTTAAACTGCATTTGGCATACTAGATTGGTTGGGGGTTACTAACGGTGTTTTTCACTCCTTGGTGTTCTCCTCCCCTGAACAAAGCTGAGCTTCAATCTTCAGGCTTTCAGCCTATATCAGATATTAAACTGCATTTGGCCCACTAGCTTGGTTGTGGCCTAATAAAGGTGTCTGCCGCTCTTTGGTGTTCTCCACTGAACAAAGCTGAGCTTCAATCTTCAGGCTTTCTGACTATATTTACAAATTTTAAACTGCATTTGGCCCACTAGTTTGGTTGGGGCCTACTAACGGTATCTGCCGCTTCTTGGTGTTCTCCTCCACTGAACAAAGCTGAGCTTCAATCTTCAGGCTTTCATCCTATATCAGATATTAAACTGCATTTGGCCTGCTAGTTTGGTTGGGGCCTAATAACGGTGTCTGCCGCTCCTTGGTGTTCTCCTCCTCTGAACAAAACTGAGCTTCAATCTTCAGGCTTTCGGCCTATATTTTCAAATTTTAAACTGCATTTGGCCCACTACTTTCGTTGGGGCCTAATAACGGTGTCTGCCGCTCCTTGGTGTTCTCCTCCACTGAGCAAAGCTGAGCTTCAATCTTCAGGCTTTCTGCCTATATCAGATATTAAACTGCATTTGGCCTACTAGTTTGGTTGGGGCCTACTTACGGTGTCTGCCGCTCCTTGGTGTTCTCCTCCTCTGAACAAAGCTGAGCTTCAATCTTCAGGCTTTTGGCCTATATTTACAAATATTAAACTGCATTTGGCCCACTTGTTTGGTTAGGGCCTAATCACGGTGTCTGCCGCTCCTTGGTGTTCTCCTCCTCTGAACAAAGCTGAGCTTCAATCTTCAGGCTTTCGGCCTATATTTACAAATTTTAAACTGCATTTGGCCCACTAGTTTGGTTGAGGCCTACTAACGGTGTCTGCCGCTCCTTGGTGTTCTATTCTCACAGAAAAAACCCAAGAGATATTATACAAATACTAAAAATTAACCTTTATTTTAAATGTTAAAAGCATACGTGTGCACTTGACAAAACCATCACCAATAGATGCAAGCATACTACAGAAAAGGCTGGAACAGTGTCAAGCCCTACACTCTCTAAGTGCTAAGCAGTAAGCGCTACATGAATAGGGGATCGGCCCGGTGGTGCAGCTATCTGAGTCGCTAACATGCAAAATCTGTACACAAGCTAAGTAACCCTTTTGGTATTTGAATATACTCCTGATGAACCCCTTTGGATTAGAAGGGGAGAAACGCGTTGAGTTGAAAGGGATATGTTCCTTTGTATAAAAGGCATAAGATATAATGTGGTGTAGCATTTGGTCTGCATAAGGGTTATAACAACAAAAATATGAATATGTTATTGAGTAATGAGTTGATATATGGCTGCTCTGGGCCCTTACTATAAATTGAAATATTGCAGTGTGGTATCTAAAGGCTAAATTGTGGTATGGGTTATGCCTGACACTACAGCAGATACATCTCCCTATTAAGTTAATGGCATCTTTGAGACCCTATTATATATGAGTGAACAGACCAATATCACACATATGTGTTCAACTTTATCTCTAGTTAAGCACTTCTATCTGCTAAGAATCGTTGTGTTATAAAAAGATTTACTATAGAGTAAAGGGACACAGCTTACCAAGCTAGTTGAGAACTTTTAGTCAAGCTAGATATTGTTACTGATATATTTTCTGTCCCTTCAAGGTATCTACATTCACACGTGGTATATATGGTTTTTCCTCCCCTATCCCGTTAGGGTTTCACAGGGATAGTAGGGAGAGCCGACGAGGAGCGGGGGCGCCACTGCGTAGGACAATAGGGTGCCAACCTCCGCAGGCAGGTAGGGGGCACTTAGAGAGTGTAGGGCTTGACACTGTTCCAGCCTTTTCTGTAGTATGCTTGCATCTATTGGTGATGGTTTTGTCAAGTGCACACGTATGTTTTTAACATTTAAAATAAAGGTTAATTTTTAGTATTTGTATAATATCTCTTGGGTTTTTTCTGTGAGAATAGTTCAATTTCCCCAAGTATTCATTTTTTGACTGTGAAGTCCTTGGTGTTCTACTCCTCTGAACAAAGCTGAGCTTCAATCTTCAGGCTTTCGGCCTATATTTACAAATTTTAAACTGCATTTGGCCTACTAGTTCGTTTGGGGCCTACTAACGATATCTGCCGCTTCTTGGTGTTCTCCTCCACTGAACAAAGCTGAGCTTCAATCTTCAGGCTTTCGGCCTGTATTTACAAATTTTAAGCTGCATTTGGCCTACTAGATTGGTTGGGGGTTACTAACAGTGTCTTCCGCTCCTTGGTGTTCTCCTCCAATAAACAAAGCTGAGCTTCAATCTTCAGGCTTTTGACCTATATCAGATATTAAACTGCATTTGGCCTACTAGTTTGGTTGGGGCCTACTATCGGTGTCTGCCGCTCCTTGGTTTTCTCCTCCACTGAACAAAGCTGAGCTTCAATCTTCAGGCTTTTGGCCTATATTTACAAATTTTAAACTGCAGTTGGCCCACTAGTTTGGTTGGGGCCTAATAACGGTGTCTGCTGCTCCTTGGTGTTCTCCTCCACTGAACAAAGCTGAGCTTTAATCTTCAGGCTATCGGCCTATATCAGATATTAAACTGCAGTTTGGCCTACTAGTTTGTTTGGGGCCTACTAACGGTGTCTGCCGCTCCTTGGTGTTCTACTCCTCTGAACAAAGCTGAGCTTTAATCTTCAGGCTTTCGGCCTACATCAGATATTAAACTGCATTTGGCCTACTAGTTTGGTTGGGGCCTACTAACAGTATCTGCTGCTCCTTGGTGTTCTCCTCCACTGAATAAAGCTGAGCTTCAATCTTCAGGCTTTCGGCCTGTATTTACAAATTTTAAACTGCATTTGGCATACTAGATTGGTTGGGGGTTACTAACGGTGTTTTCCACTCCTTGGTGTTCTCCTCCCCTGAACAAAGCTGAGCTTCAATCTTCAGGCTTTCGGCCTATATCAGATATTAAACTGCAGTTGGCCCACTAGTTTGGTTGGGGCCTACTTACGGTGTCTGCCGCTCCTTGGTGTTCTCCTCCTCTGAACAAAGCTGAGCTTCAATCTTCAGGCTTTTGGCTTATATTTACAAATATTAAACTGCATTTGGCCCACTAGTTTGGTTAGGGCCTAATAACGGTGTCTGCCGCTCCTTGGTGTTCTCGTCCTCTGAACAAAGCTGAGCTTCAATCTTCAGGCTTTCGGCCTATATTTACAAATTTTAAACTGCATTTGGCCCACTAGTTTGGTTGAGGCCTACTAACGGTGTCTGCCGCTCCTTGGTGTTCTACTCCTCTGAACAAAGCTGAGCTTCAATCTTCAGGCTTTCGGCCTATATCAGATATTAAACTCCATTTGGCCTACTAGTTTGGTTGGGGCCTACTTACGGTGTCTGCCGCTCCTTGGTGTTCTCCTCCTCTGAACAAAGCTGAGCTTCAATCTTCAGGCTTTTGGCCTATATTTACAAATATTAAACTGCATTTGGCCCACTAGTTTGGTTAGGGCCTAATAACGGTGTCTGCCGCTCCTTGGTGTTCTCCTCCTCTGAACAAAGCTGAGCTTCAATCTTCAGGCTTTCGGCCTATATTTACAAATTTTAAACTGCATTTGGCCCACTAGTTTGGTTGAGGCCTACTAACGGTGTCTGCCGCTCCTTGGTGTTCTACTCCTCTGAACAAAGCTGAGCTTCAATCTTCAGGCTTTCGGCCTATATTTACAAATTTTAAACTGCATTTGGCCTACTAGTTTGTTTGGGGCCTACTAACGGTATCTGCCGCTTCTTGGTGTTCTCCTCCACTGAACAAAGCTGAGCTTCAATCTTCAGGCTTTCGGCCTGTATTTACAAATTTTAAGCTGCATTTGGCCTACTAGATTGGTTGGGGGTTACTAACAGTGTCTTCCGCTCCTTGGTGTTCTCCTCCAATAAACAAAGCTGAGCTTCAATCTTCAGGCTTTCGGCCTATATCAGATATTAAACTGCATTTGGCCTACTAGTTTGGTTGGGGCCTACTAACGGTGTCTGCTGCTCCTTGGTTTTCTCCTCCACTGAACAAAGCTGAGCTTCAATCTTCAGGCTTTCGGACTATATTTACAAATTTTAAACTGCAGTTGGCCCACTAGTTTGGTTGGGGCCTACTAACGGTGTCTGCGCCTCCTTGGTGTTCTCCTCCACTGAAGAAAGCTGAGCTTCAATCTTCAGGCTTTTGGCCTATATTTACAAATTTAAACTGCATTTGACCCACTAGTTTGGTTGGGGCCTAATAACGGTGTCTGCCACTCCTTGGTGTTCTCCTCCACTGAACAAAGCTGAGCTTTAATCTTTAGGCTTTCGGCCTATATCAGATATTAAACTGCATTTGGCCTACTAGTTTGGTTGGGGCCTACTAACGGTGTCTGCCGCTCCTTGGTGTTCTCCACTGAACAAAGCTGAGCTTCAATCTTTAGGCTTTCGGCCTATATTTACAAATTTTAAACTGCATTTGTCCCACTAGTTTGGTTGGGGCCTACTAACGGTGTATGCCGCTCCTTGGTGTTCTCCTGCTCTGAACAAAGCTGAGCTTCAATCTTCAGGCTTTCGGACTATATTTACAAATTTTAAACTGAATTTGGCCCACTAGTTTGGTTGGGGCCTACTAACGGTATCTGCCGCTCCTTGGTGTTCTCCTCCACTGAACAAAGCTGAGCTTCAATCTTCAGGCTTTCGTCCTATATCAGATATTAAACTGCATTTGGCCTACTAGTTTGGTTGGGGCCTACTGACGGTGTCTGCCGCTCCTTGATGTTCTCCTCCACTGAACAAAGCTGAGCTTCAATCTTCAGGCTTTCGGCCTATATCAGATATTAAACTGCATTTGGCCCACTACATTGGTTGTGGCCTAATAAAGGTGTCTGCCGCTCTTTGGTGTTCTCCACTGAACAAAGCTGAGCTTCAATCTTCAGGCTTTCGGACTATATTTACAAATTTTAAACTGCATTTGTCCCACTAGTTTGGTTGGGGCCTACTAACGGTGTATGCCGCTCCTTGGTGTTCTCCTGCTCTGAACAAAGCTGAGCTTCAATCTTCAGGCTTTCGGACTATATTTACAAATTTTAAACTGAATTTGGCCCACTAGTTTGGTTGGGGCCTACTAACGGTATCTGCCGCTCCTTGGTGTTCTCCTCCACTGAACAAAGCTGAGCTTCAATCTTCAGGCTTTCGTCCTATATCAGATATTAAACTGCATTTGGCCTGCTAGTTTGGTTGGGGCCTAAAAACGGTGTCTGCCGCTTCTTGGTGTTCTCCTCCTCTGAACAAAACTGAGCTTCAATCTTCAGGCTTTCGGCCTATATTTTCAAATTTTAAACTGCATTTGGCCCACTAGTTTGGTTGGGGCCTCCTAACGGTGTCTGCCTCTCCTTGGTGTTCTCCTCCTCTGAACAAAGCTGAGCTTTAATCTTCAGGCTTTCGGCCTATATCAGATATTAAACTGCATTTGGCCTACTAGTTTGTTTGGGGCATACTAACGGTATCTGCCGCTCCTTGGTGTTCTCCTCCACTGAACAAAGCTGAGCTTCAATCTTCAGGCTTTCGGCCTATATCAGATAGTAAACTGCATTTGGCCTACTAGTTTGGTTGGCGCCTACTAACTGTGTCTGCCGCTCCTTGGTGTTCTCCTCCACTGAACAAGGCTGAGCTTCAATCTTTAGGCTTGCAGCCTATATTTACAAATTTTAAACTGCATTTGGCCCACTACTTTCGCTGGGGCCTAAAAACGGTGTCTGCCGCTCCTTGGTGTTCTCCTCCACTGAACAAAGCTGAGCTTCAATCTTCAGGCTTTCGGCCTATATTTACAAATTTTAAACTGCATTTGGCCCACTAGTTTGGTTGAGACCTACTAACGGTGTCTGCCGCTCCTTGGTGTTCTACTCCTCTGAACAAAGCTTCGCTTCAATCTTCAGGCTTTCGGCCTATATTTACAAATTTTAAACTGCATTTGGCCTACTAGTTTGGTTGGGGCCTACTAACGGTATCTGCCGCTCCTTGGTGTTCTCCTCCACTGAACAAAGCTGAGCTTCAATCTTCAGGCTTACGGCCTGTATTTACAAATTTTAAGCTGCATTTAGCCTACTAGATTGGTTGGGGGTTACTAACGGTGTCTTCCGCTCCTTGGAGTTCTCCTCCCCTAAACAAAGCTGAGCTTCAATCTTCAGGCTTTCGGCCTATATCAGATATTAAACAGCATTTGGCCTACTAGTTTGGTTGGGGCCTACTAACGGTGTCTGCCGCTCCTTGGTTTTCTCCTCCACTGAACAAAGCTGAGCTTCAATCTTCAGGCTTTTGGCCTATATTTACAAATTTTAAACTGCAGTTGGCCCAATAGTTTGGTTGGGGCCTAATAACGGTGTCTGCTGCTCCTTGGTGTTCTCCTCCACTGAACAAAGCTGAGCTTTAATCTTCAGGCTATCGGCCTATATCAGATATTAAACTGCATTTGGCCTACTAGTTTGTTTGGGGCCTACTAACGGTGTCTGCCGCTCCTTGGTGTTCTACTCCTCTGAACAAAGCTGAGCTTCAATCTTCAGGCTTTCGGCCTGTATTTACAAATTTTAAACTGCATTTGGCCTACTAGATTGGTTGGGGGTTACTAACGGTGTTTTCCGCTCCTTGGTGTTCTCCTCCCCTGAACAAAGCTGAGCTTCAATCTTCAGGCTTTCGGCCTATATCAGATATTAAACTGCAGTTGGCACACTAGTTTGGTTGGGGCCTAATAACGGTGTCTGCCGCTCCTTGGTGTTCTCCTCCACTGAACAAAGCTGAGCTTTAATCTTCAGGCTATCGGCCTATATCAGATATTAAACTGCATTTGGCCTACTAGTATGTTTGGGGCCTACTAACGGTATCTGCCGCTCCTTGGTGTTCTCCTCCACTGAACAAAGCTGAGCTTCAATCTTCAGGCTTTCGGCCTATATCAGATATTAAACTGCATTTGGCCTACTAGTTTGGTTGGGCCCTACTAACGGTGTCTGATGCTCCTTGGTGTTCTCCTCCACTGAACAAAGCTGAGCTTCAATCTTCAGGCTTTCGGCCTATTTCAGATATTAAACTGCATTTGGCCTACTAGATTGGTTGGGGCCTACTAACGGTGTCTGTCGCTCCTTGGTGTTTTCCACTGAACAAAGCTGAGCTTCAATCTTCAGGCTTTCGGCCTATATCAGATATTAAACTGCATTTGGCCTACTAGATGGTTGGGGCCTACTAACGGTGTCTGACTCTCCTTGCTGTTCTCCTCCAGTGAACAAAGCTGAGCTTCAATCTTCAGGCTTTCGGCCTATATTTACAAATTTTAAACTGCATTTGGCCTACTAGTTTGGTTGGGGCCTAATAACGGTGTCTGCCGCTCCTTGGTGTTCTCCTCCACTGAACAAAGCTGAGCTTCAATCTTCAGGCTTTCGGCCTATATCAGATATTAAACTGCATTTGGCCTACTAGTTTGTTTGGGGCCTACTAACGGTGTCTGCCGCTCCTTGGTGTTCTCCTCCACTGAACAAAGCTGAGCTTCAATCTTCAGGCTTTCGGCCTATATCAGATATTAAACTGCATTTGGCCTACTAGTTTGGTTGGGGCCTACTAACGGTGTCTGCCGCTCCTTGGTGTTCTCCACTGAACAAAGCTGAACTTCAATCTTCAGGCTTTCGGCCTATATCAGATATTAAACTGCATTTGGCCTACTAGTTTGGTTGGGGCCTACTAACGGTGTCTGCCGCTCCTTGGTTTTCTCCTCCACTGAACAAAGCTGAGCTTCAATCTTCAGGCTTTTGGCCTATATTTACAAATTTTAAACTGCATTTGACCCACTAGTTTGGTTGGGGCCTAATAACGGTGTCTGCCACTCCTTGGTGTTCTCCTCCACTGAACAAAGCTGAGCTTTAATCTTCAGGCTTTCGGCCTATATCAGATATTAAACTGCAGTTGGCCCACTAGTTTGGTTGGGGCCTAATAACGGTGTCTCCTGCTCCTTGGTGTTCTCCTCCACTGAACAAAGCTGAGCTTTAATCTTCAGGCTATCGGCCTATATCAGATATTAAACTGCATTTGGCCTACTAGTTTGTTTGGTGTCTACTAACGGTGTCTGCCGCTCCTTGGTGTTCTACTCCTCTGAACAAAGCTGAGCTTTAATCTTCAGGCTTTCGTCCTACATCAGATATTAAACTGCATTTGGCCTTCTAGTTTGTTTGGGGCCTACTAACAGTATCTGCTGCTCCTTGGTGTTCTCCTCCACTGAACAAAGCTGAGCTTCAATCTTCAGGCTTTCGGCCTGTATTTACAAATTTTAAACTGCATTTGGCCTACTAGATTGGTTGGGGGTTACTAACGGTGTTTTCCGCTCCTTGGTGTTCTCCTCCCCTGAACAAAGCTGAGCTTCAATCTTCAGGCTTTCGGCCTATATCAGATATTAAACTGCATTTGGCACACTAGTTTGGTTGGGGCCTAATAACGGTGTCTGCCGCTCCTTGGTGTTCTCCTCCACTGAACAAAGCTGAGCTTCAATCTTCAGGCTTTCGGCCTATATCAGATATTAAACTGCATTTGGCCTACTAGTTTGGTTGGGGCCTACTAACGGTGTCTGCCGCTCCTTGGTGTTCTCCACTGAACAAAGTTGAACTTCAATCTTCAGGCTTTCGGCCTATATCAGATATTAAACTGCATTTGGCCTACTAGTTTGGTTGGGGCCTACTAAAGGTGTCTGCCGCTCCTTGTTGTTCTCCTCCACTGAACAAAGCTGAGCTTTAATCTTCAGGCTTTCGGCCTATATCAGATATTAAACTGCATTTGGCCTACTAGTTTGGTTGGGGCCTAATAACGGTGTCTGCCTTTCCTTGGTGTTTTCCTCCACTGAACAAAGCTGAGCTTCAATCTTCAGGCTTTTGGCCTATATTTACAAATTTTAAACTGCATTTGGCCCACTAGTTTGGTTGTGGCCTAATAACGGTGTCTGCCGCTCCTTGGTGTTCTCCTCCACTGAACAAAGCTGAGCTTCAATCTTCAGGCTTTCGGACTATATTTACAAATTTTAAACTGCATTTGGCCCACTAGTTTGGTTGGGGCCTAATAACGGTGTCTGCCGCTCCTTGGTGTTCTCCTCCACTGAACAAAGCTGAGCTTCAATCTTCAGGCTTTCGGCCTATATCAGATATTAAACTGCATTTGGCCTACTCGTTTGTTTGGGGCCTACTAACGGTATCTGCCGCTCCTTGGTGTTCTCCTCCACTGAACAAAGCTGAGCTTCAATCTTCAGGCTTTCGGCCTATATCAGATATTAAACTGCATTTGGCATACTAGTTTGGTTGGGGCCTACTAACGGTGTCTGCCACTCCTTGGTGTACTCCACTGAACAAAGCTTAGCTTCAATCTTCAGGCTTTCGGCCTATATTTACAAATTTTAAACTGCATTTGGCCCACTAGTTTGGTTGGGGCCTACTAACGGTGTCTGCCGCTCCTTGGTGTTCTCCTCCTCTGAACAAAGCTGAGCTTTAATCTTCAGGCTTTCGGCCTATATCAGATATTAAACTGCATTTGGCCTACTAGTTTGTTTGGGGCCTACTAATGGTATCTGCCGCTCCTTGGTGTTCTCCTCCACTGAACAAATCTGAGCTTCAATCTTCAGTCTTTCGGCCTATATCAGATATTAAACTGCATTTGGCCTACTAGTTTGGTTGGGGCCTACTAACGGTGTCTGCCGCTCCTTGGTGCTCTCCACTGAACAAGGCTGAGCTTCAATCTTCAGGCTTTTGGTCTATATTTTAAAATTTTAAACTGCATTTGGCCTACTAGTTTGGTTGGGGCCTACTAACAGTATCTGCTGCTCCTTGGTGTTCTCCTCCACTGAACAAAGCTCAGCTTTAATCTTCAGGATTTCGGCCTGTATTTACAAATTTTAAACTGCATTTGGCCTACTAGATTGGTTGGGGGTTACTAACGGTGTCTTCCGCTCCTTGGTGTTCTCCTCCCCTGAACATAGCTGAGCTTCAATCTTCAGGCTTTCGGCCTATATCAGATATTAAACTGCAGTTGGCCCACTAGTTTGGATGGGGCCTAATAACGGTGTCTGCCGCTCCTTGTTGTTCTCCTCCACTGAACAAAGCTGAGCTCTAATCTTCAGGCTATCAGCCTATATCAGATATTAAACTGCATTTGGCCCACTAGTTTGGTTTGGGCCTAATAACGGTGTCTGCCACTCCGTGGTGTTCTCCTCCACTGAACAAAGCTGAGCATTAATCTTCAGGCTTTCGGCCTATATCAGATATTAAACTGCATTTGGCCTACTAGTTTGTTTGGGGCCTACTAACGGTATCTGCCGCTCCTTGGTGTTCTCCTCCACTGAACAAAGCTGAGCTTCAATCTTCAGGCTTTCGGCCTATATCAGATATTAAACTGCATTTGGCCTACTAGTTTGGTTGGGCCCTACTAACGTTGTCTGCCGCTCCTTGGTGTTCTCCTCCACTGAACAAAGCTGAGCTTCAATCTTCAGGCTTTCGGCCTATATCAGATATTAAACTGCATTTGGCCTACTAGTTTGGTTGGGGCCTACTATCGGTGTCTGCCGCTCCTTGGTGTTCTCCACTGAACAAAGCTGAGCTTCAATCTTCAGGCTTTCGGCCTACATTTTCAAATTTTAAACTGCATTTGGCCTACTAGTTTGGTTGGGGCCTACTAACGGTGTCTGCCACTCCTTGGTGTTCTCCTCCACTGAACAAAGCTGAGCTTCAATCTTCAGGCTTTCGGCCTATATCAGATATTAAACTGCATTTGGCCTACTAGTTTGGTTGGGGCCTACTAACGGTGTCTGCCGCTCCTTGGTGTTCTCCTCCACTGAACAAAGCTGAGCTTTAATCTTCAGGCTTTCGGCCTATATCAGATATTAAACTGCATTTGGCCTACTAGTTTGGTTGGGGCCTAATAAAGGTGTCTGCCGTTCCTTGGTGTTTTCCTCCACTGAACAAAGCTGAGCTTCAATCTTCAGGCTTTTGGCCTATATTTACAAATTTTAAACTGCATTTGGCCCACTAGTTTGTTTGGGGCCTACTAACAGTATCTGCTACTCCTTGGTGTTCTCCTCCACTGAACAAAGCTGAGCTTTAATCTTCAGGATTTCGGCCTGTATTTACAAATTTGAAACTGCATTTGGCCTACTATATTGGTTGGGGGTTACTAACGGTGTCTTCCGCTCCTTGGTGTTCTCTTCCCCTGAACAAAGTTGAGCTTCAATCTTCAGGCTTTCGGCCTATATCAGATATTAAACTGCAGTTGGCCCACTAGTTTGGTTGGGGCCTAATAACGGTGTCTGCCGCTCCTTGGTGTTCTCCTCCACTGAACAAAGCTGAGCCCTAATCTTCAGGCTGTCAGCCTATATCAGATATTAAACTGCATTTGGCCCACTAGTTTGGTTGGGGCCTAATAACGGTGTCTGCCACTCCGTGGTGTTCTCCTCCACTGAACAAAGCTGAGCATTAATCTTCAGGCTTTCGGCCTATATCAGATATTAAACTGCATTTGGCCTACTAGTTTGTTTGGGGCCTACTAACGGTATCTGCCGCTCCTTGGTGTTCTCCTCCACTGAACAAAGCTGAGCTTCAATCTTCAGGCTTTCGGCCTATATCAGATATTAAACTGCATTTGGCCTACTAGTTTGGTTGGGCCCTACTAACGGTGTCTGCCGCTCCTTGGTGTTCTCCTCCACTGAACAAAGCTGAGCTTCAATCTTCAGGCTTTCGGCCTATATCAGATATTAAACTGCATTTGGCCTACTAGTTTGGTTGGGGCCTACTAACGGTGTCTGCCGCTCCTTGGTGTTCTCCACTGAACAAAGCTGAGCTTCAATCTTCAGGCTTTCGGCCTATATTTTCAAATTTTAAACTGCATTTGGCCTACTAGTTTGGTTGGGGCCTACTAACGGTGTCTGCCGCTCCTTGGTGTTCTCCTCCACTGAACAAAGCTGAGCTTCAATCTTCAGGCTTTCGGCCTATATCAGATATTAAACTGCATTTGGCCTACTAGTTTGGTTGGGGCCTACTAACGGTGTCTGCCGCTCCTTGGTGTTCTCCTCCACTGAACAAAGCTGAGCTTTAATCTTCAGGCTTTCGGCCTATATCAGATATTAAACTGCATTTGGCCTACTAGTTTGGTTGGGGCCTAATAACGGTGTCTGCCGTTCCTTGGTGTTTTCCTCCACTGATCAAAGCTGAGCTTCAATCTTCAGGCTTTTGGCCTATATTTACAAATTTTAAACTGCATTTGGCCCACTAGATTGGTTGTGGCCTAATAACGGTTTCTGCCGCTCCTTGGTGTTCTTCTCCACTGAACAAAGCTGAGCTTCAATCTTCAGGCTTTCGGACTATATTTACAAATTTTAAACTGCATTTGGCCCACTAGTTTGGTTGGGGCCTAATAACGGTGTCTGCCACTCCTTCGTGTTCTCCTCCACTGAACAAAGCTGAGCTTTAATATTCAGGCTTTTGGCCTATATCAGATATTAAACTGCATTTGGCCTACTAGTTTGTTTGGGGCTTACTAATGGTATCTGCCACTCCTTGGTGTTCTCCTCCACTGAACAAATCTGAGCTTCAATCTTCAGGCTTTCGGCCTATATCAGATATTAAACTGCATTTGGCCTACTAGTTTGTTTGGGGCCTACTAACAGTATCTGCTGCTCCTTGGTGTTCTCCTCCACTGAAGAAAGCTGAGCTTTAATCTTCAGGATTTCGGCCTGTATTTACAAATTTTAAACTGCATTTGGCCTGCTAGATTGGTTGGGGGTTACTAACGGTGTCTTCCGCTCCTTGGTGTTCTCCTCCCCTGAACAAAGCTGAGCTTCAATCTTCAGGCTTTCGGCCTATATCAGATATTAAACTGCAGTTGGCCCACTAGTTTGGTTGGGGCCTAATAACGGTGTCTGCCGCTCCTTGGTGTTCTCCTCCACTGAACAAAGCTGAGCTCTAATCTTCAGGCTATCAGCCTATATCAGATATTAAACTGCATTTGGCCCACTAGTTTGGTTGGGGCCTAATAACTGTGTCTGCCACTCCGTGGTGTTCTCCTCCACTGAACAAAGCTGAGCATTAATCTTCAGGCTTTCGGCCTATATCAGATATTAAACTGCATTTGGCCTACTAGTTTGTTTGGGGCCTACTAACGGTATCTGACGATCCTTGGTGTTCTCCTCCACTGAACAAAGCTTAGCTTCAATCTTCAGGCTTTCGGCCTATATCAAATATTAAACTGCATTTGGCCTACTAGTTTGGTTGGGCCCTACTAACAGTGTCTGCCGCTCCTTGGTGTTCTCCTCCACTGAACAAGCTGAGCTTCAATCTTCAGGCTTTCGGCCTATATCAGATATTAAACTGCATTTGGCCTACTAGTTTGGTTGGGGCCTACTAACGGTGTCTGCCGCTCCTTGTTGTTCTCCACTGAACAAAGCTGAGCTTTAATCTTCAGGCTTTCGGCCTATATTTTCAAATTTTAAACTGCATTTGGCCTACTAGTTTGTTTGGGGCCTACTAACGGTGTCTGCCACTCTTTGGTGTTCTCCTCCACTGAACAAAGCTGAGCTTTAATCTTCAGGCTTTCGGCCTATATCAGATATTAAACTGCATTTGGCCTACTAGTTTGGTTGGGGCCTAATAACGGTGTCTGCCGTTCCTTGGTGTTTTATTCCACTGAACAAAGCTGAGCTTCAATCTTCAGGCTTTTGGCCTATATTTACAAATTTTAAACTGCATTTGGCCTACTAGTTTGGTTGGGGCCTAATAACGGTGTCTTCTGCTCCTTGGTGTTCTCCTCCACTGAACAAAGCTGAGCTTTAATCTTCAGGCTTTCGGCCTATATCAGATATTAAACTGCATTTGGCCTACTAGTTTGGTTGGGGCCTACTAACGGTGTCTGCCGCTCCTTGGTGTTCTCCACTGAACAAAGCTGAGTTTCAATCTTCAGGCTTTCGGCCTATATTTTCAAATTTTAAACTGCAATTGGCCTACTAGTTTGGTTGGGGCCTACTAACGGTGTCTGCCGCTCCTTGGTGTTCTCCTCCACTGAACAAAGCTGAGCTTCAATCTTCAGGCTTTCGGCCTATATCAGATATTAAACTGCATTTGGCCTACTAGTTTGGTTGGGGCCTACTAACGGTGTCTGCCGCTCCTTGGTGTTCTCCTCCACTGAACAAAGCTGAGCTTTAATCTTCAGGCTTTCGGCCTATATCAGATATTAAACTGCATTTGGCCTACTAGTTTGGTTGGGGCCTAATAACGGTGTCTGCCGTTCCTTGGTGTTTTCCTCCACTGAACAAAGCTGAGTTTAATCTTCAGGCTTTTGGCCTATATTTACAAATTTTAAACTGCATTTGGCCCACTAGTTTGGTTGTGGCCTAATAACGGTTTCTGCCGCTCCTTGGTGTTCTTCTCCACTGAACAAAGCTGAGCTTCAATCTTCAGGCTTTCGGACTATATTTACAAATTTTAAACTGCATTTGGCCCACTAGTTTGGTTGGGGCCTAATAACGGTGTCTGCCACTCCTTCGTGTTCTCCTCCACTGAACAAAGCTGAGCTTTAATATTCAGGCTTTCGGCCTATATCAGATATTAAACTGCATTTGGCCTACTAGTTTGTTTGGGGCCTACTAATGGTATCTGCCACTCCTTGGTGTTCTCCTCCACTGAACAAATCTGAGCTTCAATCTTCAGGCTTTCGGCCTATATCAGATATTAAACTGCATTTGGCCTACTAGTTTGTTTGGGGCCTACTAACAGTATCTGCTGCTCCTTGGTGTTCTCCTCCACTGAAGAAAGCTGAGCTTTAATCTTCAGGATTTCGGCCTGTATTTACAAATTTTAAACTGCATTTGGCCTGCTAGATTGGTTGGGGGTTACTAACGGTGTCTTCCGCTCCTTGGTGTTCTCCTCCCCTGAACAAAGCTGAGCTTCAATCTTCAGGCTTTCGGCCTATATCAGATATTAAACTGCAGTTGGCCCACTAGTTTGGTTGGGGCCTAATAACGGTGTCTGCCGCTCCTTGGTGTTCTCCTCCACTGAACAAAGCTGAGCTCTAATCTTCAGGCTATCAGCCTATATCAGATATTAAACTGCATTTTGCCCACTAGTTTGGTTGGGGCCTAATAACTGTGTCTGCCACTCCGTGGTGTTCTCCTCCACTGAACAAAGCTAAGCATTAATCTTCAGGCTTTCGGCCTATATCAGATATTAAACTGCATTTGGCCTACTAGTTTGTTTGGGGCCTACTAACGGTATCTGACGATCCTTGGTGTTCTCCTCCACTGAACAAAGCTTAGCTTCAATCTTCAGGCTTTCGGCCTATATCAGACATTAAACTGCATTTGGCCTACTAGTTTGGTTGGGCCCTACTAACGGTGTCTGCCGCTCCTTGGTGTTCTCCTCCACTGAACAAGCTGAGCTTCAATCTTCAGGCTTTCGGCCTATATCAGATATTAAACTGCATTTGGCCTACTAGTTTGGTTGGGGCCTACTAACGGTGTCTGCCGCTCCTTGTTGTTCTCCACTGAACAAAGCTGAGCTTTAATCTTCAGGCTTTCGGCCTATATTTTCAAATTTTAAACTGCATTTGGCCTACTAGTTTGTTTGGGGCCTACTAACGGTGTCTGCCGCTCTTTGGTGTTCTCCTCCACTGAACAAAGCTGAGCTTTAATCTTCAGGCTTTCGGCCTATATCAGATATTAAACTGCATTTGGCCTACTAGTTTGGTTGGGGCCTAATAACGGTGTCTGCCGTTCCTTGGTGTTTTATTCCACTGAACAAAGCTGAGCTTCAATCTTCAGGCTTTTGGCCTATATTTACAAATTTTAAACTGCATTTGGCCCACTAGTTTGGTTGGGGCCTAATAACGGTGTCTTCTGCTCCTTGGTGTTCTCCTCCACTGAACAAAGCTGAGCTTTAATCTTCAGGCTTTCGGCCTATATCAGATATTAAACTGCATTTGGCCTACTAGTTTGGTTGGGGCCTACTAACGGTGTCTGCCGCTCCTTGGTGTTCTCCACTGAACAAAGCTGA
>NW_027508029.1:0-53869 GCF_051348905.1 Ranitomeya variabilis
CTTGGCAATTTTTGCTCTCTCTCCACAATGGGTGTCGGTTTTAGGCCTTGGTGCGGCAGAAGTGGCAAACCATTTCTGGTTATCTCTTCTCTGCCTTTCGCAACCGTCGTCGTCGCCGCCGCTCAAGATCAAGTGTAGTATCTGATACGTCCCCTATTTGGGGACCAGTTGGGGGCTTTGCTTTCACCTATGTATGTCAAACATTGTATTGCATTCAATATGCAATCAATCAATGTGTCTTTACTGGTTGCAACAGGTGTGTTAAGATGTAGGCCTGTATTAGGCCTTTGTTACAGTGTTGCAAATATACTGTGCCATCTACAAAATTAGGCCCCGGCTGTCAGTACTGTTTAAATTGAAGTATCCAATGAGTAGCTCTGCCATATATACCACTTTTCTGACTGCATGAATTCTTTTGTGAAACATTGTCTCCCTCTTGTGGACCACCGAATTTTAAATGTGGTGTATTATATGTATTTAAAAAAAAAAGGAAAAATGGTGTCTGTGCTGATTTTGACTATGCTTGTCTTGTCCATCTACACCTGTGTGAGTATTGTAATGCTTTGGACCAATCAGGTGCGCTGCCTGCAGTAGATAGAATCTGAGCACGGAACCTTCACGTGCAGTCACAATGAGCCTTTGGCCATTGTCTCCGGAACTCTCACGTGTCACAATGGGCTCTTGGCCTATAACAGGCAGTGAAAAATGGCCGCCGTCTTCAGTCTGCTGCTGGTGCAGCAGCAGACCACATGGCAGGGGGGGTCTGTGCCCAGCTTCAGGAGAGTTGGGAAGACAACTGCTCGCCTGTCTGTTTTTTGAATTTCCCACTCAGTTACTGCACACTTTAGAGCAAAAGGGGGATGGAGGGTGTGTTAAAATAGGTGGAGATATGCAGATTCAAAACGCGTTGTGCACAGCTTGAACACACACACATACACAGTAGAACTGTCATTGAGAAGGCCTCCAGAGCTTCTAGAAATGCCTTCCCCTTGGCAATTTTTGCTCTCTCCACAATGGGTGTCGGTTTTAGGCCTTGGTGCGGCAGAAGTGGCAAACCATTTCTGGTTATCTCTCCTCTGCCTTTCGCATCCGTCATCGTCGCCGCCGCTCAAGATCAAGTGTAGTATCTGATACGTCCCGTATTTGGGGACCAGTTGGGGGCTTTGCTTTCACCTATGTATGTCAAACATTGTATTGCATTCAATATGCAATCAATCAATGTGTCTTTACTGGTTGCAACAGGTGTGTTAAGATGTAGGCCTGTATTAGGCCTTTGTTACAGTGTTGCAAATATACTGTGCCATCTACAAAATTAGGCCCCGGCTGTCAGTACTGTTTAAATTGAAGTATCCAATGAGTAGCTCTGCCATATATACCACTTTTCTGACGGCATGAATTCTTTTGTGAAACATTGTCTCCCTCTTGTGGACCACCGAATTTTAAATGTGGTGTATTATATGTATTTAAAAAAAAGGAAAAATGGTGTCTGTGCTGATCTTGACTATGCTTGTCTTGTCCATCTACACCTGTGTGAGTATTGTAATGCTTTGGACCAATCAGGTGCGCTGCCTGCAGTAGATAGAATCTGAGCACGGAACCTTCACGTGCAGTCACAATGAGCCTTTGGCCATTGTCTCCGGAACTCTCACGTGTCACAATGGGCTCTTGGCCTATAACAGGCAGTGAAAAATGGCCGCCGTCTTCAGTCTGCTGCTGGTGCAGCAGCAGACCACATGGCAGGGGGGGTCTGTGCCCAGCTTCAGGAGAGTTGGGAAGACAACTGCTCGCCTGTCTGTTTTTTGAATTTCCCACTCAGTTACTGCACACTTTAGAGCAAAAGGGGGATGGAGGGTGTGTTAAAATAGGTGGAGATATGCAGATTCAAAACGCGTTGTGCACAGCTTGAACACACACACATACACAGTAGAACTGTCATTGAGAAGGCCTCCAGAGCTTCTAGAAATGCCTTCCCCTTGGCACTGTTTGCTCTCTCTCCACAATGGGTGTCGGTTTTAGGCCTTGGTGCGGCAGAAGTGGCAAACCATTTCTGGTTATCTCTCCTTTGCCTTTCGCATCCGTCGTCGTCGCCGCCACTCAAGATCAAGTGTAGTATCTGATACGTCCCCTATTTGGGGACCAGTTGGGGGCTTTGCTTTCACCTATGTATGTCAAACATTGTATTGCATTCAATATGCAATCAATCAATGTGTCTTTACTGGTTGCAACAGGTGTGTTAAGATGTAGGCCTGTATTAGGCCTTTGTTACAGTGTTGCAAATATACTGTGCCATCTACAAAATTAGGCCCCGGTTGTCAGTACTGTTTAAATTGAAGTATCCAATGAGTAGCTCTGCCATATATACCACTTTTCTGACGGCATGAATTCTTTTGTGAAACATTGTCTCCCTCTTGTGGACCACCGAATTTTAAATGTGGTGTATTATATGTATTTAAAAAAAAGGAAAAATGGTGTCTGTGCTGATCTTGACTATGCTTGTCTTGTCCATCTACACCTGTGTGAGTATTGTAATGCTTTGGACCAATCAGGTGCGCTGCCTGCAGTAGATAGAATCTGAGCACGGAACCTTCACGTGCAGTCACAATGAGCCTTTGGCCATTGTCTCCGGAACTCTCACGTGTCACAATGGGCTCTTGGCCTATAACAGGCAGTGAAAAATGGCCGCCGTCTTCAGTCTGCTGCTGGTGCAGCAGCAGACCACATGGCAGGGGGGGTCTGTGCCCAGCTTCAGGAGAGTTGGGAAGACAACTGCTCGCCTGTCTGTTTTTTGAATTTCCCACTCAGTTACTGCACACTTTAGAGCAAAAGGGGGATGGAGGGTGTGTTAAAATAGGTGGAGATATGCAGATTCAAAACGCGTTGTGCACAGCTTGAACACACACACATACACAGTAGAACTGTCATTGAGAAGGCCTCCAGAGCTTCTAGAAATGCCTTCCCCTTGGCAATTTTTGCTCTCTCTCCACAATGGGTGTCGGTTTTAGGCCTTGGTGCGGCAGAAGTGGCAAACCATTTCTGGTTATCTCTTCTCTGCCTTTCGCAACCGTCGTCGTCGCCGCCGCTCAAGATCAAGTGTAGTATCTGATACGTCCCCTATTTGGGGACCAGTTGGGGGCTTTGCTTTCACCTATGTATGTCAAACATTGTATTGCATTCAATATGCAATCAATCAATGTGTCTTTACTGGTTGCAACAGGTGTGTTAAGATGTAGGCCTGTATTAGGCCTTTGTTACAGTGTTGCAAATATACTGTGCCATCTACAAAATTAGGCCCCGGCTGTCAGTACTGTTTAAATTGAAGTATCCAATGAGTAGCTCTGCCATATATACCACTTTTCTGACGGCATGAATTCTTTTGTGAAACATTGTCTCCCTCTTGTGGACCACCGAATTTTAAATGTGGTGTATTATATGTATTTAAAAAAAAAGGAAAAATGGTGTCTGTGCTGATTTTGACTATGCTTGTCTTGTCCATCTACACCTGTGTGAGTATTGTAATGCTTTGGACCAATCAGGTGCGCTGCCTGCAGTAGATAGAATCTGAGCACGGAACCTTCACGTGCAGTCACAATGAGCCTTTGGCCATTGTCTCCGGAACTCTCACGTGTCACAATGGGCTCTTGGCCTATAACAGGCAGTGAAAAATGGCCGCCGTCTTCAGTCTGCTGCTGGTGCAGCAGCAGACCACATGGCAGGGGGGGTCTGTGCCCAGCTTCAGGAGAGTTGGGAAGACAACTGCTCGCCTGTCTGTTTTTTGAATTTCCCACTCAGTTACTGCACACTTTAGAGCAAAAGGGGGATGGAGGGTGTGTTAAAATAGGTGGAGATATGCAGATTCAAAACGCGTTGTGCACAGCTTGAACACACACACATACACAGTAGAACTGTCATTGAGAAGGCCTCCAGAGCTTCTAGAAATGCCTTCCCCTTGGCAATTTTTGCTCTCTCTCCACAATGGGTGTCGGTTTTAGGCCTTGGTGCGGCAGAAGTGGCAAACCATTTCTGGTTATCTCTTCTCTGCCTTTCGCAACCGTCGTCGTCGCCGCCGCTCAAGATCAAGTGTAGTATCTGATACGTCCCCTATTTGGGGACCAGTTGGGGGCTTTGCTTTCACCTATGTATGTCAAACATTGTATTGCATTCAATATGCAATCAATCAATGTGTCTTTACTGGTTGCAACAGGTGTGTTAAGATGTAGGCCTGTATTAGGCCTTTGTTACAGTGTTGCAAATATACTGTGCCATCTACAAAATTAGGCCCCGGCTGTCAGTACTGTTTAAATTGAAGTATCCAATGAGTAGCTCTGCCATATATACCACTTTTCTGACTGCATGAATTCTTTTGTGAAACATTGTCTCCCTCTTGTGGACCACCGAATTTTAAATGTGGTGTATTATATGTATTTAAAAAAAAAGGAAAAATGGTGTCTGTGCTGATTTTGACTATGCTTGTCTTGTCCATCTACACCTGTGTGAGTATTGTAATGCTTTGGACCAATCAGGTGCGCTGCCTGCAGTAGATAGAATCTGAGCACGGAACCTTCACGTGCAGTCACAATGAGCCTTTGGCCATTGTCTCCGGAACTCTCACGTGTCACAATGGGCTCTTGGCCTATAACAGGCAGTGAAAAATGGCCGCCGTCTTCAGTCTGCTGCTGGTGCAGCAGCAGACCACATGGCAGGGGGGGTCTGTGCCCAGCTTCAGGAGAGTTGGGAAGACAACTGCTCGCCTGTCTGTTTTTTGAATTTCCCACTCAGTTACTGCACACTTTAGAGCAAAAGGGGGATGGAGGGTGTGTTAAAATAGGTGGAGATATGCAGATTCAAAACGCGTTGTGCACAGCTTGAACACACACACATACACAGTAGAACTGTCATTGAGAAGGCCTCCAGAGCTTCTAGAAATGCCTTCCCCTTGGCAATTTTTGCTCTCTCCACAATGGGTGTCGGTTTTAGGCCTTGGTGCGGCAGAAGTGGCAAACCATTTCTGGTTATCTCTCCTCTGCCTTTCGCATCCGTCATCGTCGCCGCCGCTCAAGATCAAGTGTAGTATCTGATACGTCCCGTATTTGGGGACCAGTTGGGGGCTTTGCTTTCACCTATGTATGTCAAACATTGTATTGCATTCAATATGCAATCAATCAATGTGTCTTTACTGGTTGCAACAGGTGTGTTAAGATGTAGGCCTGTATTAGGCCTTTGTTACAGTGTTGCAAATATACTGTGCCATCTACAAAATTAGGCCCCGGCTGTCAGTACTGTTTAAATTGAAGTATCCAATGAGTAGCTCTGCCATATATACCACTTTTCTGACGGCATGAATTCTTTTGTGAAACATTGTCTCCCTCTTGTGGACCACCGAATTTTAAATGTGGTGTATTATATGTATTTAAAAAAAAGGAAAAATGGTGTCTGTGCTGATCTTGACTATGCTTGTCTTGTCCATCTACACCTGTGTGAGTATTGTAATGCTTTGGACCAATCAGGTGCGCTGCCTGCAGTAGATAGAATCTGAGCACGGAACCTTCACGTGCAGTCACAATGAGCCTTTGGCCATTGTCTCCGGAACTCTCACGTGTCACAATGGGCTCTTGGCCTATAACAGGCAGTGAAAAATGGCCGCCGTCTTCAGTCTGCTGCTGGTGCAGCAGCAGACCACATGGCAGGGGGGGTCTGTGCCCAGCTTCAGGAGAGTTGGGAAGACAACTGCTCGCCTGTCTGTTTTTTGAATTTCCCACTCAGTTACTGCACACTTTAGAGCAAAAGGGGGATGGAGGGTGTGTTAAAATAGGTGGAGATATGCAGATTCAAAACGCGTTGTGCACAGCTTGAACACACACACATACACAGTAGAACTGTCATTGAGAAGGCCTCCAGAGCTTCTAGAAATGCCTTCCCCTTGGCAATTTTTGCTCTCTCTCCACAATGGGTGTCGGTTTTAGGCCTTGGTGCGGCAGAAGTGGCAAACCATTTCTGGTTATCTCTTCTCTGCCTTTCGCAACCGTCGTCGTCGCCGCCGCTCAAGATCAAGTGTAGTATCTGATACGTCCCCTATTTGGGGACCAGTTGGGGGCTTTGCTTTCACCTATGTATGTCAAACATTGTATTGCATTCAATATGCAATCAATCAATGTGTCTTTACTGGTTGCAACAGGTGTGTTAAGATGTAGGCCTGTATTAGGCCTTTGTTACAGTGTTGCAAATATACTGTGCCATCTACAAAATTAGGCCCCGGCTGTCAGTACTGTTTAAATTGAAGTATCCAATGAGTAGCTCTGCCATATATACCACTTTTCTGACTGCATGAATTCTTTTGTGAAACATTGTCTCCCTCTTGTGGACCACCGAATTTTAAATGTGGTGTATTATATGTATTTAAAAAAAAAGGAAAAATGGTGTCTGTGCTGATTTTGACTATGCTTGTCTTGTCCATCTACACCTGTGTGAGTATTGTAATGCTTTGGACCAATCAGGTGCGCTGCCTGCAGTAGATAGAATCTGAGCACGGAACCTTCACGTGCAGTCACAATGAGCCTTTGGCCATTGTCTCCGGAACTCTCACGTGTCACAATGGGCTCTTGGCCTATAACAGGCAGTGAAAAATGGCCGCCGTCTTCAGTCTGCTGCTGGTGCAGCAGCAGACCACATGGCAGGGGGGGTCTGTGCCCAGCTTCAGGAGAGTTGGGAAGACAACTGCTCGCCTGTCTGTTTTTTGAATTTCCCACTCAGTTACTGCACACTTTAGAGCAAAAGGGGGATGGAGGGTGTGTTAAAATAGGTGGAGATATGCAGATTCAAAACGCGTTGTGCACAGCTTGAACACACACACATACACAGTAGAACTGTCATTGAGAAGGCCTCCAGAGCTTCTAGAAATGCCTTCCCCTTGGCAATTTTTGCTCTCTCTCCACAATGGGTGTCGGTTTTAGGCCTTGGTGCGGCAGAAGTGGCAAACCATTTCTGGTTATCTCTCCTCTGCCTTTCGCATCCGTCGTCGTCGCCGCCGCTCAAGATCAAGTGTAGTATCTGATACGTCCCGTATTTGGGGACGAGTTGGGGGCTTTGCTTTCACCTATGTATATCAAACATTGTATTGCATTCAATATGCAATCAATCAATGTGTCTTTACTGGTTGCAACAGGTGTGTTAAGATGTAGGCCTGTATTAGGCCTTTGTTACAGTGTTGCAAATATACTGTGCCATCTACAAAATTAGGCCCCGGCTGTCAGTACTGTTTAAATTGAAGTATCCAATGAGTAGCTCTGCCATATATACCACTTTTCTGACTGCATGAATTCTTTTGTGAAACATTGTCTCCCTCTTGTGGACCACCGAATTTTAAATGTGGTGTATTATATGTATTTAAAAAAAAAGGAAAAATGGTGTCTGTGCTGATTTTGACTATGCTTGTCTTGTCCATCTACACCTGTGTGAGTATTGTAATGCTTTGGACCAATCAGGTGCGCTGCCTGCAGTAGATAGAATCTGAGCACGGAACCTTCACGTGCAGTCACAATGAGCCTTTGGCCATTGTCTCCGGAACTCTCACGTGTCACAATGGGCTCTTGGCCTATAACAGGCAGTGAAAAATGGCCGCCGTCTTCAGTCTGCTGCTGGTGCAGCAGCAGACCACATGGCAGGGGGGGTCTGTGCCCAGCTTCAGGAGAGTTGGGAAGACAACTGCTCGCCTGTCTGTTTTTTGAATTTCCCACTCAGTTACTGCACACTTTAGAGCAAAAGGGGGATGGAGGGTGTGTTAAAATAGGTGGAGATATGCAGATTCAAAACGCGTTGTGCACAGCTTGAACACACACACATACACAGTAGAACTGTCATTGAGAAGGCCTCCAGAGCTTCTAGAAATGCCTTCCCCTTGGCAATTTTTGCTCTCTCTCCACAATGGGTGTCGGTTTTAGGCCTTGGTGCGGCAGAAGTGGCAAACCATTTCTGGTTATCTCTTCTCTGCCTTTCGCAACCGTCGTCGTCGCCGCCGCTCAAGATCAAGTGTAGTATCTGATACGTCCCCTATTTGGGGACCAGTTGGGGGCTTTGCTTTCACCTATGTATGTCAAACATTGTATTGCATTCAATATGCAATCAATCAATGTGTCTTTACTGGTTGCAACAGGTGTGTTAAGATGTAGGCCTGTATTAGGCCTTTGTTACAGTGTTGCAAATATACTGTGCCATCTACAAAATTAGGCCCCGGCTGTCAGTACTGTTTAAATTGAAGTATCCAATGAGTAGCTCTGCCATATATACCACTTTTCTGACTGCATGAATTCTTTTGTGAAACATTGTCTCCCTCTTGTGGACCACCGAATTTTAAATGTGGTGTATTATATGTATTTAAAAAAAAAGGAAAAATGGTGTCTGTGCTGATTTTGACTATGCTTGTCTTGTCCATCTACACCTGTGTGAGTATTGTAATGCTTTGGACCAATCAGGTGCGCTGCCTGCAGTAGATAGAATCTGAGCACGGAACCTTCACGTGCAGTCACAATGAGCCTTTGGCCATTGTCTCCGGAACTCTCACGTGTCACAATGGGCTCTTGGCCTATAACAGGCAGTGAAAAATGGCCGCCGTCTTCAGTCTGCTGCTGGTGCAGCAGCAGACCACATGGCAGGGGGGGTCTGTGCCCAGCTTCAGGAGAGTTGGGAAGACAACTGCTCGCCTGTCTGTTTTTTGAATTTCCCACTCAGTTACTGCACACTTTAGAGCAAAAGGGGGATGGAGGGTGTGTTAAAATAGGTGGAGATATGCAGATTCAAAACGCGTTGTGCACAGCTTGAACACACACACATACACAGTAGAACTGTCATTGAGAAGGCCTCCAGAGCTTCTAGAAATGCCTTCCCCTTGGCAATTTTTGCTCTCTCCACAATGGGTGTCGGTTTTAGGCCTTGGTGCGGCAGAAGTGGCAAACCATTTCTGGTTATCTCTCCTCTGCCTTTCGCATCCGTCATCGTCGCCGCCGCTCAAGATCAAGTGTAGTATCTGATACGTCCCGTATTTGGGGACCAGTTGGGGGCTTTGCTTTCACCTATGTATGTCAAACATTGTATTGCATTCAATATGCAATCAATCAATGTGTCTTTACTGGTTGCAACAGGTGTGTTAAGATGTAGGCCTGTATTAGGCCTTTGTTACAGTGTTGCAAATATACTGTGCCATCTACAAAATTAGGCCCCGGCTGTCAGTACTGTTTAAATTGAAGTATCCAATGAGTAGCTCTGCCATATATACCACTTTTCTGACGGCATGAATTCTTTTGTGAAACATTGTCTCCCTCTTGTGGACCACCGAATTTTAAATGTGGTGTATTATATGTATTTAAAAAAAAGGAAAAATGGTGTCTGTGCTGATCTTGACTATGCTTGTCTTGTCCATCTACACCTGTGTGAGTATTGTAATGCTTTGGACCAATCAGGTGCGCTGCCTGCAGTAGATAGAATCTGAGCACGGAACCTTCACGTGCAGTCACAATGAGCCTTTGGCCATTGTCTCCGGAACTCTCACGTGTCACAATGGGCTCTTGGCCTATAACAGGCAGTGAAAAATGGCCGCCGTCTTCAGTCTGCTGCTGGTGCAGCAGCAGACCACATGGCAGGGGGGGTCTGTGCCCAGCTTCAGGAGAGTTGGGAAGACAACTGCTCGCCTGTCTGTTTTTTGAATTTCCCACTCAGTTACTGCACACTTTAGAGCAAAAGGGGGATGGAGGGTGTGTTAAAATAGGTGGAGATATGCAGATTCAAAACGCGTTGTGCACAGCTTGAACACACACACATACACAGTAGAACTGTCATTGAGAAGGCCTCCAGAGCTTCTAGAAATGCCTTCCCCTTGGCACTGTTTGCTCTCTCTCCACAATGGGTGTCGGTTTTAGGCCTTGGTGCGGCAGAAGTGGCAAACCATTTCTGGTTATCTCTCCTTTGCCTTTCGCATCCGTCGTCGTCGCCGCCACTCAAGATCAAGTGTAGTATCTGATACGTCCCCTATTTGGGGACCAGTTGGGGGCTTTGCTTTCACCTATGTATGTCAAACATTGTATTGCATTCAATATGCAATCAATCAATGTGTCTTTACTGGTTGCAACAGGTGTGTTAAGATGTAGGCCTGTATTAGGCCTTTGTTACAGTGTTGCAAATATACTGTGCCATCTACAAAATTAGGCCCCGGTTGTCAGTACTGTTTAAATTGAAGTATCCAATGAGTAGCTCTGCCATATATACCACTTTTCTGACGGCATGAATTCTTTTGTGAAACATTGTCTCCCTCTTGTGGACCACCGAATTTTAAATGTGGTGTATTATATGTATTTAAAAAAAAGGAAAAATGGTGTCTGTGCTGATCTTGACTATGCTTGTCTTGTCCATCTACACCTGTGTGAGTATTGTAATGCTTTGGACCAATCAGGTGCGCTGCCTGCAGTAGATAGAATCTGAGCACGGAACCTTCACGTGCAGTCACAATGAGCCTTTGGCCATTGTCTCCGGAACTCTCACGTGTCACAATGGGCTCTTGGCCTATAACAGGCAGTGAAAAATGGCCGCCGTCTTCAGTCTGCTGCTGGTGCAGCAGCAGACCACATGGCAGGGGGGGTCTGTGCCCAGCTTCAGGAGAGTTGGGAAGACAACTGCTCGCCTGTCTGTTTTTTGAATTTCCCACTCAGTTACTGCACACTTTAGAGCAAAAGGGGGATGGAGGGTGTGTTAAAATAGGTGGAGATATGCAGATTCAAAACGCGTTGTGCACAGCTTGAACACACACACATACACAGTAGAACTGTCATTGAGAAGGCCTCCAGAGCTTCTAGAAATGCCTTCCCCTTGGCAATTTTTGCTCTCTCTCCACAATGGGTGTCGGTTTTAGGCCTTGGTGCGGCAGAAGTGGCAAACCATTTCTGGTTATCTCTTCTCTGCCTTTCGCAACCGTCGTCGTCGCCGCCGCTCAAGATCAAGTGTAGTATCTGATACGTCCCCTATTTGGGGACCAGTTGGGGGCTTTGCTTTCACCTATGTATGTCAAACATTGTATTGCATTCAATATGCAATCAATCAATGTGTCTTTACTGGTTGCAACAGGTGTGTTAAGATGTAGGCCTGTATTAGGCCTTTGTTACAGTGTTGCAAATATACTGTGCCATCTACAAAATTAGGCCCCGGCTGTCAGTACTGTTTAAATTGAAGTATCCAATGAGTAGCTCTGCCATATATACCACTTTTCTGACTGCATGAATTCTTTTGTGAAACATTGTCTCCCTCTTGTGGACCACCGAATTTTAAATGTGGTGTATTATATGTATTTAAAAAAAAAGGAAAAATGGTGTCTGTGCTGATTTTGACTATGCTTGTCTTGTCCATCTACACCTGTGTGAGTATTGTAATGCTTTGGACCAATCAGGTGCGCTGCCTGCAGTAGATAGAATCTGAGCACGGAACCTTCACGTGCAGTCACAATGAGCCTTTGGCCATTGTCTCCGGAACTCTCACGTGTCACAATGGGCTCTTGGCCTATAACAGGCAGTGAAAAATGGCCGCCGTCTTCAGTCTGCTGCTGGTGCAGCAGCAGACCACATGGCAGGGGGGGTCTGTGCCCAGCTTCAGGAGAGTTGGGAAGACAACTGCTCGCCTGTCTGTTTTTTGAATTTCCCACTCAGTTACTGCACACTTTAGAGCAAAAGGGGGATGGAGGGTGTGTTAAAATAGGTGGAGATATGCAGATTCAAAACGCGTTGTGCACAGCTTGAACACACACACATACACAGTAGAACTGTCATTGAGAAGGCCTCCAGAGCTTCTAGAAATGCCTTCCCCTTGGCAATTTTTGCTCTCTCCACAATGGGTGTCGGTTTTAGGCCTTGGTGCGGCAGAAGTGGCAAACCATTTCTGGTTATCTCTCCTCTGCCTTTCGCATCCGTCATCGTCGCCGCCGCTCAAGATCAAGTGTAGTATCTGATACGTCCCGTATTTGGGGACCAGTTGGGGGCTTTGCTTTCACCTATGTATGTCAAACATTGTATTGCATTCAATATGCAATCAATCAATGTGTCTTTACTGGTTGCAACAGGTGTGTTAAGATGTAGGCCTGTATTAGGCCTTTGTTACAGTGTTGCAAATATACTGTGCCATCTACAAAATTAGGCCCCGGCTGTCAGTACTGTTTAAATTGAAGTATCCAATGAGTAGCTCTGCCATATATACCACTTTTCTGACGGCATGAATTCTTTTGTGAAACATTGTCTCCCTCTTGTGGACCACCGAATTTTAAATGTGGTGTATTATATGTATTTAAAAAAAAGGAAAAATGGTGTCTGTGCTGATCTTGACTATGCTTGTCTTGTCCATCTACACCTGTGTGAGTATTGTAATGCTTTGGACCAATCAGGTGCGCTGCCTGCAGTAGATAGAATCTGAGCACGGAACCTTCACGTGCAGTCACAATGAGCCTTTGGCCATTGTCTCCGGAACTCTCACGTGTCACAATGGGCTCTTGGCCTATAACAGGCAGTGAAAAATGGCCGCCGTCTTCAGTCTGCTGCTGGTGCAGCAGCAGACCACATGGCAGGGGGGGTCTGTGCCCAGCTTCAGGAGAGTTGGGAAGACAACTGCTCGCCTGTCTGTTTTTTGAATTTCCCACTCAGTTACTGCACACTTTAGAGCAAAAGGGGGATGGAGGGTGTGTTAAAATAGGTGGAGATATGCAGATTCAAAACGCGTTGTGCACAGCTTGAACACACACACATACACAGTAGAACTGTCATTGAGAAGGCCTCCAGAGCTTCTAGAAATGCCTTCCCCTTGGCACTGTTTGCTCTCTCTCCACAATGGGTGTCGGTTTTAGGCCTTGGTGCGGCAGAAGTGGCAAACCATTTCTGGTTATCTCTCCTTTGCCTTTCGCATCCGTCGTCGTCGCCGCCACTCAAGATCAAGTGTAGTATCTGATACGTCCCCTATTTGGGGACCAGTTGGGGGCTTTGCTTTCACCTATGTATGTCAAACATTGTATTGCATTCAATATGCAATCAATCAATGTGTCTTTACTGGTTGCAACAGGTGTGTTAAGATGTAGGCCTGTATTAGGCCTTTGTTACAGTGTTGCAAATATACTGTGCCATCTACAAAATTAGGCCCCGGTTGTCAGTACTGTTTAAATTGAAGTATCCAATGAGTAGCTCTGCCATATATACCACTTTTCTGACGGCATGAATTCTTTTGTGAAACATTGTCTCCCTCTTGTGGACCACCGAATTTTAAATGTGGTGTATTATATGTATTTAAAAAAAAGGAAAAATGGTGTCTGTGCTGATCTTGACTATGCTTGTCTTGTCCATCTACACCTGTGTGAGTATTGTAATGCTTTGGACCAATCAGGTGCGCTGCCTGCAGTAGATAGAATCTGAGCACGGAACCTTCACGTGCAGTCACAATGAGCCTTTGGCCATTGTCTCCGGAACTCTCACGTGTCACAATGGGCTCTTGGCCTATAACAGGCAGTGAAAAATGGCCGCCGTCTTCAGTCTGCTGCTGGTGCAGCAGCAGACCACATGGCAGGGGGGGTCTGTGCCCAGCTTCAGGAGAGTTGGGAAGACAACTGCTCGCCTGTCTGTTTTTTGAATTTCCCACTCAGTTACTGCACACTTTAGAGCAAAAGGGGGATGGAGGGTGTGTTAAAATAGGTGGAGATATGCAGATTCAAAACGCGTTGTGCACAGCTTGAACACACACACATACACAGTAGAACTGTCATTGAGAAGGCCTCCAGAGCTTCTAGAAATGCCTTCCCCTTGGCACTGTTTGCTCTCTCTCCACAATGGGTGTCGGTTTTAGGCCTTGGTGCGGCAGAAGTGGCAAACCATTTCTGGTTATCTCTCCTTTGCCTTTCGCATCCGTCGTCGTCGCCGCCACTCAAGATCAAGTGTAGTATCTGATACGTCCCCTATTTGGGGACCAGTTGGGGGCTTTGCTTTCACCTATGTATGTCAAACATTGTATTGCATTCAATATGCAATCAATCAATGTGTCTTTACTGGTTGCAACAGGTGTGTTAAGATGTAGGCCTGTATTAGGCCTTTGTTACAGTGTTGCAAATATACTGTGCCATCTACAAAATTAGGCCCCGGTTGTCAGTACTGTTTAAATTGAAGTATCCAATGAGTAGCTCTGCCATATATACCACTTTTCTGACGGCATGAATTCTTTTGTGAAACATTGTCTCCCTCTTGTGGACCACCGAATTTTAAATGTGGTGTATTATATGTATTTAAAAAAAAGGAAAAATGGTGTCTGTGCTGATCTTGACTATGCTTGTCTTGTCCATCTACACCTGTGTGAGTATTGTAATGCTTTGGACCAATCAGGTGCGCTGCCTGCAGTAGATAGAATCTGAGCACGGAACCTTCACGTGCAGTCACAATGAGCCTTTGGCCATTGTCTCCGGAACTCTCACGTGTCACAATGGGCTCTTGGCCTATAACAGGCAGTGAAAAATGGCCGCCGTCTTCAGTCTGCTGCTGGTGCAGCAGCAGACCACATGGCAGGGGGGGTCTGTGCCCAGCTTCAGGAGAGTTGGGAAGACAACTGCTCGCCTGTCTGTTTTTTGAATTTCCCACTCAGTTACTGCACACTTTAGAGCAAAAGGGGGATGGAGGGTGTGTTAAAATAGGTGGAGATATGCAGATTCAAAACGCGTTGTGCACAGCTTGAACACACACACATACACAGTAGAACTGTCATTGAGAAGGCCTCCAGAGCTTCTAGAAATGCCTTCCCCTTGGCAATTTTTGCTCTCTCTCCACAATGGGTGTCGGTTTTAGGCCTTGGTGCGGCAGAAGTGGCAAACCATTTCTGGTTATCTCTTCTCTGCCTTTCGCAACCGTCGTCGTCGCCGCCGCTCAAGATCAAGTGTAGTATCTGATACGTCCCCTATTTGGGGACCAGTTGGGGGCTTTGCTTTCACCTATGTATGTCAAACATTGTATTGCATTCAATATGCAATCAATCAATGTGTCTTTACTGGTTGCAACAGGTGTGTTAAGATGTAGGCCTGTATTAGGCCTTTGTTACAGTGTTGCAAATATACTGTGCCATCTACAAAATTAGGCCCCGGCTGTCAGTACTGTTTAAATTGAAGTATCCAATGAGTAGCTCTGCCATATATACCACTTTTCTGACGGCATGAATTCTTTTGTGAAACATTGTCTCCCTCTTGTGGACCACCGAATTTTAAATGTGGTGTATTATATGTATTTAAAAAAAAAGGAAAAATGGTGTCTGTGCTGATTTTGACTATGCTTGTCTTGTCCATCTACACCTGTGTGAGTATTGTAATGCTTTGGACCAATCAGGTGCGCTGCCTGCAGTAGATAGAATCTGAGCACGGAACCTTCACGTGCAGTCACAATGAGCCTTTGGCCATTGTCTCCGGAACTCTCACGTGTCACAATGGGCTCTTGGCCTATAACAGGCAGTGAAAAATGGCCGCCGTCTTCAGTCTGCTGCTGGTGCAGCAGCAGACCACATGGCAGGGGGGGTCTGTGCCCAGCTTCAGGAGAGTTGGGAAGACAACTGCTCGCCTGTCTGTTTTTTGAATTTCCCACTCAGTTACTGCACACTTTAGAGCAAAAGGGGGATGGAGGGTGTGTTAAAATAGGTGGAGATATGCAGATTCAAAACGCGTTGTGCACAGCTTGAACACACACACATACACAGTAGAACTGTCATTGAGAAGGCCTCCAGAGCTTCTAGAAATGCCTTCCCCTTGGCAATTTTTGCTCTCTCTCCACAATGGGTGTCGGTTTTAGGCCTTGGTGCGGCAGAAGTGGCAAACCATTTCTGGTTATCTCTTCTCTGCCTTTCGCAACCGTCGTCGTCGCCGCCGCTCAAGATCAAGTGTAGTATCTGATACGTCCCCTATTTGGGGACCAGTTGGGGGCTTTGCTTTCACCTATGTATGTCAAACATTGTATTGCATTCAATATGCAATCAATCAATGTGTCTTTACTGGTTGCAACAGGTGTGTTAAGATGTAGGCCTGTATTAGGCCTTTGTTACAGTGTTGCAAATATACTGTGCCATCTACAAAATTAGGCCCCGGCTGTCAGTACTGTTTAAATTGAAGTATCCAATGAGTAGCTCTGCCATATATACCACTTTTCTGACTGCATGAATTCTTTTGTGAAACATTGTCTCCCTCTTGTGGACCACCGAATTTTAAATGTGGTGTATTATATGTATTTAAAAAAAAAGGAAAAATGGTGTCTGTGCTGATTTTGACTATGCTTGTCTTGTCCATCTACACCTGTGTGAGTATTGTAATGCTTTGGACCAATCAGGTGCGCTGCCTGCAGTAGATAGAATCTGAGCACGGAACCTTCACGTGCAGTCACAATGAGCCTTTGGCCATTGTCTCCGGAACTCTCACGTGTCACAATGGGCTCTTGGCCTATAACAGGCAGTGAAAAATGGCCGCCGTCTTCAGTCTGCTGCTGGTGCAGCAGCAGACCACATGGCAGGGGGGGTCTGTGCCCAGCTTCAGGAGAGTTGGGAAGACAACTGCTCGCCTGTCTGTTTTTTGAATTTCCCACTCAGTTACTGCACACTTTAGAGCAAAAGGGGGATGGAGGGTGTGTTAAAATAGGTGGAGATATGCAGATTCAAAACGCGTTGTGCACAGCTTGAACACACACACATACACAGTAGAACTGTCATTGAGAAGGCCTCCAGAGCTTCTAGAAATGCCTTCCCCTTGGCAATTTTTGCTCTCTCCACAATGGGTGTCGGTTTTAGGCCTTGGTGCGGCAGAAGTGGCAAACCATTTCTGGTTATCTCTCCTCTGCCTTTCGCATCCGTCATCGTCGCCGCCGCTCAAGATCAAGTGTAGTATCTGATACGTCCCGTATTTGGGGACCAGTTGGGGGCTTTGCTTTCACCTATGTATGTCAAACATTGTATTGCATTCAATATGCAATCAATCAATGTGTCTTTACTGGTTGCAACAGGTGTGTTAAGATGTAGGCCTGTATTAGGCCTTTGTTACAGTGTTGCAAATATACTGTGCCATCTACAAAATTAGGCCCCGGCTGTCAGTACTGTTTAAATTGAAGTATCCAATGAGTAGCTCTGCCATATATACCACTTTTCTGACGGCATGAATTCTTTTGTGAAACATTGTCTCCCTCTTGTGGACCACCGAATTTTAAATGTGGTGTATTATATGTATTTAAAAAAAAGGAAAAATGGTGTCTGTGCTGATCTTGACTATGCTTGTCTTGTCCATCTACACCTGTGTGAGTATTGTAATGCTTTGGACCAATCAGGTGCGCTGCCTGCAGTAGATAGAATCTGAGCACGGAACCTTCACGTGCAGTCACAATGAGCCTTTGGCCATTGTCTCCGGAACTCTCACGTGTCACAATGGGCTCTTGGCCTATAACAGGCAGTGAAAAATGGCCGCCGTCTTCAGTCTGCTGCTGGTGCAGCAGCAGACCACATGGCAGGGGGGGTCTGTGCCCAGCTTCAGGAGAGTTGGGAAGACAACTGCTCGCCTGTCTGTTTTTTGAATTTCCCACTCAGTTACTGCACACTTTAGAGCAAAAGGGGGATGGAGGGTGTGTTAAAATAGGTGGAGATATGCAGATTCAAAACGCGTTGTGCACAGCTTGAACACACACACATACACAGTAAAACTGTCATTGAGAAGGCCTCCAGAGCTTCTAGAAATGCCTTCCCCTTGGCAATTTTTGCTCTCTCTCCACAATGGGTGTCGGTTTTAGGCCTTGGTGCGGCAGAAGTGGCAAACCATTTCTGGTTATCTCTTCTCTGCCTTTCGCAACCGTCGTCGTCGCCGCCGCTCAAGATCAAGTGTAGTATCTGATACGTCCCCTATTTGGGGACCAGTTGGGGGCTTTGCTTTCACCTATGTATGTCAAACATTGTATTGCATTCAATATGCAATCAATCAATGTGTCTTTACTGGTTGCAACAGGTGTGTTAAGATGTAGGCCTGTATTAGGCCTTTGTTACAGTGTTGCAAATATACTGTGCCATCTACAAAATTAGGCCCCGGCTGTCAGTACTGTTTAAATTGAAGTATCCAATGAGTAGCTCTGCCATATATACCACTTTTCTGACTGCATGAATTCTTTTGTGAAACATTGTCTCCCTCTTGTGGACCACCGAATTTTAAATGTGGTGTATTATATGTATTTAAAAAAAAAGGAAAAATGGTGTCTGTGCTGATTTTGACTATGCTTGTCTTGTCCATCTACACCTGTGTGAGTATTGTAATGCTTTGGACCAATCAGGTGCGCTGCCTGCAGTAGATAGAATCTGAGCACGGAACCTTCACGTGCAGTCACAATGAGCCTTTGGCCATTGTCTCCGGAACTCTCACGTGTCACAATGGGCTCTTGGCCTATAACAGGCAGTGAAAAATGGCCGCCGTCTTCAGTCTGCTGCTGGTGCAGCAGCAGACCACATGGCAGGGGGGGTCTGTGCCCAGCTTCAGGAGAGTTGGGAAGACAACTGCTCGCCTGTCTGTTTTTTGAATTTCCCACTCAGTTACTGCACACTTTAGAGCAAAAGGGGGATGGAGGGTGTGTTAAAATAGGTGGAGATATGCAGATTCAAAACGCGTTGTGCACAGCTTGAACACACACACATACACAGTAGAACTGTCATTGAGAAGGCCTCCAGAGCTTCTAGAAATGCCTTCCCCTTGGCAATTTTTGCTCTCTCTCCACAATGGGTGTCGGTTTTAGGCCTTGGTGCGGCAGAAGTGGCAAACCATTTCTGGTTATCTCTCCTCTGCCTTTCGCATCCGTCGTCGTCGCCGCCGCTCAAGATCAAGTGTAGTATCTGATACGTCCCGTATTTGGGGACGAGTTGGGGGCTTTGCTTTCACCTATGTATATCAAACATTGTATTGCATTCAATATGCAATCAATCAATGTGTCTTTACTGGTTGCAACAGGTGTGTTAAGATGTAGGCCTGTATTAGGCCTTTGTTACAGTGTTGCAAATATACTGTGCCATCTACAAAATTAGGCCCCGGCTGTCAGTACTGTTTAAATTGAAGTATCCAATGAGTAGCTCTGCCATATATACCACTTTTCTGACTGCATGAATTCTTTTGTGAAACATTGTCTCCCTCTTGTGGACCACCGAATTTTAAATGTGGTGTATTATATGTATTTAAAAAAAAAGGAAAAATGGTGTCTGTGCTGATTTTGACTATGCTTGTCTTGTCCATCTACACCTGTGTGAGTATTGTAATGCTTTGGACCAATCAGGTGCGCTGCCTGCAGTAGATAGAATCTGAGCACGGAACCTTCACGTGCAGTCACAATGAGCCTTTGGCCATTGTCTCCGGAACTCTCACGTGTCACAATGGGCTCTTGGCCTATAACAGGCAGTGAAAAATGGCCGCCGTCTTCAGTCTGCTGCTGGTGCAGCAGCAGACCACATGGCAGGGGGGGTCTGTGCCCAGCTTCAGGAGAGTTGGGAAGACAACTGCTCGCCTGTCTGTTTTTTGAATTTCCCACTCAGTTACTGCACACTTTAGAGCAAAAGGGGGATGGAGGGTGTGTTAAAATAGGTGGAGATATGCAGATTCAAAACGCGTTGTGCACAGCTTGAACACACACACATACACAGTAGAACTGTCATTGAGAAGGCCTCCAGAGCTTCTAGAAATGCCTTCCCCTTGGCAATTTTTGCTCTCTCTCCACAATGGGTGTCGGTTTTAGGCCTTGGTGCGGCAGAAGTGGCAAACCATTTCTGGTTATCTCTTCTCTGCCTTTCGCAACCGTCGTCGTCGCCGCCGCTCAAGATCAAGTGTAGTATCTGATACGTCCCCTATTTGGGGACCAGTTGGGGGCTTTGCTTTCACCTATGTATGTCAAACATTGTATTGCATTCAATATGCAATCAATCAATGTGTCTTTACTGGTTGCAACAGGTGTGTTAAGATGTAGGCCTGTATTAGGCCTTTGTTACAGTGTTGCAAATATACTGTGCCATCTACAAAATTAGGCCCCGGCTGTCAGTACTGTTTAAATTGAAGTATCCAATGAGTAGCTCTGCCATATATACCACTTTTCTGACTGCATGAATTCTTTTGTGAAACATTGTCTCCCTCTTGTGGACCACCGAATTTTAAATGTGGTGTATTATATGTATTTAAAAAAAAAGGAAAAATGGTGTCTGTGCTGATTTTGACTATGCTTGTCTTGTCCATCTACACCTGTGTGAGTATTGTAATGCTTTGGACCAATCAGGTGCGCTGCCTGCAGTAGATAGAATCTGAGCACGGAACCTTCACGTGCAGTCACAATGAGCCTTTGGCCATTGTCTCCGGAACTCTCACGTGTCACAATGGGCTCTTGGCCTATAACAGGCAGTGAAAAATGGCCGCCGTCTTCAGTCTGCTGCTGGTGCAGCAGCAGACCACATGGCAGGGGGGGTCTGTGCCCAGCTTCAGGAGAGTTGGGAAGACAACTGCTCGCCTGTCTGTTTTTTGAATTTCCCACTCAGTTACTGCACACTTTAGAGCAAAAGGGGGATGGAGGGTGTGTTAAAATAGGTGGAGATATGCAGATTCAAAACGCGTTGTGCACAGCTTGAACACACACACATACACAGTAGAACTGTCATTGAGAAGGCCTCCAGAGCTTCTAGAAATGCCTTCCCCTTGGCAATTTTTGCTCTCTCCACAATGGGTGTCGGTTTTAGGCCTTGGTGCGGCAGAAGTGGCAAACCATTTCTGGTTATCTCTCCTCTGCCTTTCGCATCCGTCATCGTCGCCGCCGCTCAAGATCAAGTGTAGTATCTGATACGTCCCGTATTTGGGGACCAGTTGGGGGCTTTGCTTTCACCTATGTATGTCAAACATTGTATTGCATTCAATATGCAATCAATCAATGTGTCTTTACTGGTTGCAACAGGTGTGTTAAGATGTAGGCCTGTATTAGGCCTTTGTTACAGTGTTGCAAATATACTGTGCCATCTACAAAATTAGGCCCCGGCTGTCAGTACTGTTTAAATTGAAGTATCCAATGAGTAGCTCTGCCATATATACCACTTTTCTGACGGCATGAATTCTTTTGTGAAACATTGTCTCCCTCTTGTGGACCACCGAATTTTAAATGTGGTGTATTATATGTATTTAAAAAAAAGGAAAAATGGTGTCTGTGCTGATCTTGACTATGCTTGTCTTGTCCATCTACACCTGTGTGAGTATTGTAATGCTTTGGACCAATCAGGTGCGCTGCCTGCAGTAGATAGAATCTGAGCACGGAACCTTCACGTGCAGTCACAATGAGCCTTTGGCCATTGTCTCCGGAACTCTCACGTGTCACAATGGGCTCTTGGCCTATAACAGGCAGTGAAAAATGGCCGCCGTCTTCAGTCTGCTGCTGGTGCAGCAGCAGACCACATGGCAGGGGGGGTCTGTGCCCAGCTTCAGGAGAGTTGGGAAGACAACTGCTCGCCTGTCTGTTTTTTGAATTTCCCACTCAGTTACTGCACACTTTAGAGCAAAAGGGGGATGGAGGGTGTGTTAAAATAGGTGGAGATATGCAGATTCAAAACGCGTTGTGCACAGCTTGAACACACACACATACACAGTAGAACTGTCATTGAGAAGGCCTCCAGAGCTTCTAGAAATGCCTTCCCCTTGGCACTGTTTGCTCTCTCTCCACAATGGGTGTCGGTTTTAGGCCTTGGTGCGGCAGAAGTGGCAAACCATTTCTGGTTATCTCTCCTTTGCCTTTCGCATCCGTCGTCGTCGCCGCCACTCAAGATCAAGTGTAGTATCTGATACGTCCCCTATTTGGGGACCAGTTGGGGGCTTTGCTTTCACCTATGTATGTCAAACATTGTATTGCATTCAATATGCAATCAATCAATGTGTCTTTACTGGTTGCAACAGGTGTGTTAAGATGTAGGCCTGTATTAGGCCTTTGTTACAGTGTTGCAAATATACTGTGCCATCTACAAAATTAGGCCCCGGTTGTCAGTACTGTTTAAATTGAAGTATCCAATGAGTAGCTCTGCCATATATACCACTTTTCTGACGGCATGAATTCTTTTGTGAAACATTGTCTCCCTCTTGTGGACCACCGAATTTTAAATGTGGTGTATTATATGTATTTAAAAAAAAGGAAAAATGGTGTCTGTGCTGATCTTGACTATGCTTGTCTTGTCCATCTACACCTGTGTGAGTATTGTAATGCTTTGGACCAATCAGGTGCGCTGCCTGCAGTAGATAGAATCTGAGCACGGAACCTTCACGTGCAGTCACAATGAGCCTTTGGCCATTGTCTCCGGAACTCTCACGTGTCACAATGGGCTCTTGGCCTATAACAGGCAGTGAAAAATGGCCGCCGTCTTCAGTCTGCTGCTGGTGCAGCAGCAGACCACATGGCAGGGGGGGGTCTGTGCCCAGCTTCAGGAGAGTTGGGAAGACAACTGCTCGCCTGTCTGTTTTTTGAATTTCCCACTCAGTTACTGCACACTTTAGAGCAAAAGGGGGATGGAGGGTGTGTTAAAATAGGTGGAGATATGCAGATTCAAAACGCGTTGTGCACAGCTTGAACACACACACATACACAGTAGAACTGTCATTGAGAAGGCCTCCAGAGCTTCTAGAAATGCCTTCCCCTTGGCAATTTTTGCTCTCTCTCCACAATGGGTGTCGGTTTTAGGCCTTGGTGCGGCAGAAGTGGCAAACCATTTCTGGTTATCTCTTCTCTGCCTTTCGCAACCGTCGTCGTCGCCGCCGCTCAAGATCAAGTGTAGTATCTGATACGTCCCCTATTTGGGGACCAGTTGGGGGCTTTGCTTTCACCTATGTATGTCAAACATTGTATTGCATTCAATATGCAATCAATCAATGTGTCTTTACTGGTTGCAACAGGTGTGTTAAGATGTAGGCCTGTATTAGGCCTTTGTTACAGTGTTGCAAATATACTGTGCCATCTACAAAATTAGGCCCCGGCTGTCAGTACTGTTTAAATTGAAGTATCCAATGAGTAGCTCTGCCATATATACCACTTTTCTGACTGCATGAATTCTTTTGTGAAACATTGTCTCCCTCTTGTGGACCACCGAATTTTAAATGTGGTGTATTATATGTATTTAAAAAAAAAGGAAAAATGGTGTCTGTGCTGATTTTGACTATGCTTGTCTTGTCCATCTACACCTGTGTGAGTATTGTAATGCTTTGGACCAATCAGGTGCGCTGCCTGCAGTAGATAGAATCTGAGCACGGAACCTTCACGTGCAGTCACAATGAGCCTTTGGCCATTGTCTCCGGAACTCTCACGTGTCACAATGGGCTCTTGGCCTATAACAGGCAGTGAAAAATGGCCGCCGTCTTCAGTCTGCTGCTGGTGCAGCAGCAGACCACATGGCAGGGGGGGTCTGTGCCCAGCTTCAGGAGAGTTGGGAAGACAACTGCTCGCCTGTCTGTTTTTTGAATTTCCCACTCAGTTACTGCACACTTTAGAGCAAAAGGGGGATGGAGGGTGTGTTAAAATAGGTGGAGATATGCAGATTCAAAACGCGTTGTGCACAGCTTGAACACACACACATACACAGTAGAACTGTCATTGACAAGGCCTCCAGAGCTTCTAGAAATGCCTTCCCCTTGGCAATTTTTGCTCTCTCCACAATGGGTGTCGGTTTTAGGCCTTGGTGCGGCAGAAGTGGCAAACCATTTCTGGTTATCTCTCCTCTGCCTTTCGCATCCGTCATCGTCGCCGCCGCTCAAGATCAAGTGTAGTATCTGATACGTCCCGTATTTGGGGACCAGTTGGGGGCTTTGCTTTCACCTATGTATGTCAAACATTGTATTGCATTCAATATGCAATCAATCAATGTGTCTTTACTGGTTGCAACAGGTGTGTTAAGATGTAGGCCTGTATTAGGCCTTTGTTACAGTGTTGCAAATATACTGTGCCATCTACAAAATTAGGCCCCGGCTGTCAGTACTGTTTAAATTGAAGTATCCAATGAGTAGCTCTGCCATATATACCACTTTTCTGACGGCATGAATTCTTTTGTGAAACATTGTCTCCCTCTTGTGGACCACCGAATTTTAAATGTGGTGTATTATATGTATTTAAAAAAAAGGAAAAATGGTGTCTGTGCTGATCTTGACTATGCTTGTCTTGTCCATCTACACCTGTGTGAGTATTGTAATGCTTTGGACCAATCAGGTGCGCTGCCTGCAGTAGATAGAATCTGAGCACGGAACCTTCACGTGCAGTCACAATGAGCCTTTGGCCATTGTCTCCGGAACTCTCACGTGTCACAATGGGCTCTTGGCCTATAACAGGCAGTGAAAAATGGCCGCCGTCTTCAGTCTGCTGCTGGTGCAGCAGCAGACCACATGGCAGGGGGGGTCTGTGCCCAGCTTCAGGAGAGTTGGGAAGACAACTGCTCGCCTGTCTGTTTTTTGAATTTCCCACTCAGTTACTGCACAATTTAGAGCAAAAGGGGGATGGAGGGTGTGTTAAAATAGGTGGAGATATGCAGATTCAAAACGCGTTGTGCACAGCTTGAACACACACACATACACAGTAGAACTGTCATTGAGAAGGCCTCCAGAGCTTCTAGAAATGCCTTCCCCTTGGCACTGTTTGCTCTCTCTCCACAATGGGTGTCGGTTTTAGGCCTTGGTGCGGCAGAAGTGGCAAACCATTTCTGGTTATCTCTCCTTTGCCTTTCGCATCCGTCGTCGTCGCCGCCACTCAAGATCAAGTGTAGTATCTGATACGTCCCCTATTTGGGGACCAGTTGGGGGCTTTGCTTTCACCTATGTATGTCAAACATTGTATTGCATTCAATATGCAATCAATCAATGTGTCTTTACTGGTTGCAACAGGTGTGTTAAGATGTAGGCCTGTATTAGGCCTTTGTTACAGTGTTGCAAATATACTGTGCCATCTACAAAATTAGGCCCCGGTTGTCAGTACTGTTTAAATTGAAGTATCCAATGAGTAGCTCTGCCATATATACCACTTTTCTGACGGCATGAATTCTTTTGTGAAACATTGTCTCCCTCTTGTGGACCACCGAATTTTAAATGTGGTGTATTATATGTATTTAAAAAAAAGGAAAAATGGTGTCTGTGCTGATCTTGACTATGCTTGTCTTGTCCATCTACACCTGTGTGAGTATTGTAATGCTTTGGACCAATCAGGTGCGCTGCCTGCAGTAGATAGAATCTGAGCACGGAACCTTCACGTGCAGTCACAATGAGCCTTTGGCCATTGTCTCCGGAACTCTCACGTGTCACAATGGGCTCTTGGCCTATAACAGGCAGTGAAAAATGGCCGCCGTCTTCAGTCTGCTGCTGGTGCAGCAGCAGACCACATGGCAGGGGGGGTCTGTGCCCAGCTTCAGGAGAGTTGGGAAGACAACTGCTCGCCTGTCTGTTTTTTGAATTTCCCACTCAGTTACTGCACACTTTAGAGCAAAAGGGGGATGGAGGGTGTGTTAAAATAGGTGGAGATATGCAGATTCAAAACGCGTTGTGCACAGCTTGAACACACACACATACACAGTAGAACTGTCATTGAGAAGGCCTCCAGAGCTTCTAGAAATGCCTTCCCCTTGGCAATTTTTGCTCTCTCTCCACAATGGGTGTCGGTTTTAGGCCTTGGTGCGGCAGAAGTGGCAAACCATTTCTGGTTATCTCTTCTCTGCCTTTCGCAACCGTCGTCGTCGCCGCCGCTCAAGATCAAGTGTAGTATCTGATACGTCCCCTATTTGGGGACCAGTTGGGGGCTTTGCTTTCACCTATGTATGTCAAACATTGTATTGCATTCAATATGCAATCAATCAATGTGTCTTTACTGGTTGCAACAGGTGTGTTAAGATGTAGGCCTGTATTAGGCCTTTGTTACAGTGTTGCAAATATACTGTGCCATCTACAAAATTAGGCCCCGGCTGTCAGTACTGTTTAAATTGAAGTATCCAATGAGTAGCTCTGCCATATATACCACTTTTCTGACGGCATGAATTCTTTTGTGAAACATTGTCTCCCTCTTGTGGACCACCGAATTTTAAATGTGGTGTATTATATGTATTTAAAAAAAAAGGAAAAATGGTGTCTGTGCTGATTTTGACTATGCTTGTCTTGTCCATCTACACCTGTGTGAGTATTGTAATGCTTTGGACCAATCAGGTGCGCTGCCTGCAGTAGATAGAATCTGAGCACGGAACCTTCACGTGCAGTCACAATGAGCCTTTGGCCATTGTCTCCGGAACTCTCACGTGTCACAATGGGCTCTTGGCCTATAACAGGCAGTGAAAAATGGCCGCCGTCTTCAGTCTGCTGCTGGTGCAGCAGCAGACCACATGGCAGGGGGGGTCTGTGCCCAGCTTCAGGAGAGTTGGGAAGACAACTGCTCGCCTGTCTGTTTTTTGAATTTCCCACTCAGTTACTGCACACTTTAGAGCAAAAGGGGGATGGAGGGTGTGTTAAAATAGGTGGAGATATGCAGATTCAAAACGCGTTGTGCACAGCTTGAACACACACACATACACAGTAGAACTGTCATTGACAAGGCCTCCAGAGCTTCTAGAAATGCCTTCCCCTTGGCAATTTTTGCTCTCTCCACAATGGGTGTCGGTTTTAGGCCTTGGTGCGGCAGAAGTGGCAAACCATTTCTGGTTATCTCTCCTCTGCCTTTCGCATCCGTCATCGTCGCCGCCGCTCAAGATCAAGTGTAGTATCTGATACGTCCCGTATTTGGGGACCAGTTGGGGGCTTTGCTTTCACCTATGTATGTCAAACATTGTATTGCATTCAATATGCAATCAATCAATGTGTCTTTACTGGTTGCAACAGGTGTGTTAAGATGTAGGCCTGTATTAGGCCTTTGTTACAGTGTTGCAAATATACTGTGCCATCTACAAAATTAGGCCCCGGCTGTCAGTACTGTTTAAATTGAAGTATCCAATGAGTAGCTCTGCCATATATACCACTTTTCTGACGGCATGAATTCTTTTGTGAAACATTGTCTCCCTCTTGTGGACCACCGAATTTTAAATGTGGTGTATTATATGTATTTAAAAAAAAGGAAAAATGGTGTCTGTGCTGATCTTGACTATGCTTGTCTTGTCCATCTACACCTGTGTGAGTATTGTAATGCTTTGGACCAATCAGGTGCGCTGCCTGCAGTAGATAGAATCTGAGCACGGAACCTTCACGTGCAGTCACAATGAGCCTTTGGCCATTGTCTCCGGAACTCTCACGTGTCACAATGGGCTCTTGGCCTATAACAGGCAGTGAAAAATGGCCGCCGTCTTCAGTCTGCTGCTGGTGCAGCAGCAGACCACATGGCAGGGGGGGTCTGTGCCCAGCTTCAGGAGAGTTGGGAAGACAACTGCTCGCCTGTCTGTTTTTTGAATTTCCCACTCAGTTACTGCACAATTTAGAGCAAAAGGGGGATGGAGGGTGTGTTAAAATAGGTGGAGATATGCAGATTCAAAACGCGTTGTGCACAGCTTGAACACACACACATACACAGTAGAACTGTCATTGAGAAGGCCTCCAGAGCTTCTAGAAATGCCTTCCCCTTGGCACTGTTTGCTCTCTCTCCACAATGGGTGTCGGTTTTAGGCCTTGGTGCGGCAGAAGTGGCAAACCATTTCTGGTTATCTCTCCTTTGCCTTTCGCATCCGTCGTCGTCGCCGCCACTCAAGATCAAGTGTAGTATCTGATACGTCCCCTATTTGGGGACCAGTTGGGGGCTTTGCTTTCACCTATGTATGTCAAACATTGTATTGCATTCAATATGCAATCAATCAATGTGTCTTTACTGGTTGCAACAGGTGTGTTAAGATGTAGGCCTGTATTAGGCCTTTGTTACAGTGTTGCAAATATACTGTGCCATCTACAAAATTAGGCCCCGGTTGTCAGTACTGTTTAAATTGAAGTATCCAATGAGTAGCTCTGCCATATATACCACTTTTCTGACGGCATGAATTCTTTTGTGAAACATTGTCTCCCTCTTGTGGACCACCGAATTTTAAATGTGGTGTATTATATGTATTTAAAAAAAAGGAAAAATGGTGTCTGTGCTGATCTTGACTATGCTTGTCTTGTCCATCTACACCTGTGTGAGTATTGTAATGCTTTGGACCAATCAGGTGCGCTGCCTGCAGTAGATAGAATCTGAGCACGGAACCTTCACGTGCAGTCACAATGAGCCTTTGGCCATTGTCTCCGGAACTCTCACGTGTCACAATGGGCTCTTGGCCTATAACAGGCAGTGAAAAATGGCCGCCGTCTTCAGTCTGCTGCTGGTGCAGCAGCAGACCACATGGCAGGGGGGGTCTGTGCCCAGCTTCAGGAGAGTTGGGAAGACAACTGCTCGCCTGTCTGTTTTTTGAATTTCCCACTCAGTTACTGCACACTTTAGAGCAAAAGGGGGATGGAGGGTGTGTTAAAATAGGTGGAGATATGCAGATTCAAAACGCGTTGTGCACAGCTTGAACACACACACATACACAGTAGAACTGTCATTGAGAAGGCCTCCAGAGCTTCTAGAAATGCCTTCCCCTTGGCAATTTTTGCTCTCTCTCCACAATGGGTGTCGGTTTTAGGCCTTGGTGCGGCAGAAGTGGCAAACCATTTCTGGTTATCTCTTCTCTGCCTTTCGCAACCGTCGTCGTCGCCGCCGCTCAAGATCAAGTGTAGTATCTGATACGTCCCCTATTTGGGGACCAGTTGGGGGCTTTGCTTTCACCTATGTATGTCAAACATTGTATTGCATTCAATATGCAATCAATCAATGTGTCTTTACTGGTTGCAACAGGTGTGTTAAGATGTAGGCCTGTATTAGGCCTTTGTTACAGTGTTGCAAATATACTGTGCCATCTACAAAATTAGGCCCCGGCTGTCAGTACTGTTTAAATTGAAGTATCCAATGAGTAGCTCTGCCATATATACCACTTTTCTGACGGCATGAATTCTTTTGTGAAACATTGTCTCCCTCTTGTGGACCACCGAATTTTAAATGTGGTGTATTATATGTATTTAAAAAAAAAGGAAAAATGGTGTCTGTGCTGATTTTGACTATGCTTGTCTTGTCCATCTACACCTGTGTGAGTATTGTAATGCTTTGGACCAATCAGGTGCGCTGCCTGCAGTAGATAGAATCTGAGCACGGAACCTTCACGTGCAGTCACAATGAGCCTTTGGCCATTGTCTCCGGAACTCTCACGTGTCACAATGGGCTCTTGGCCTATAACAGGCAGTGAAAAATGGCCGCCGTCTTCAGTCTGCTGCTGGTGCAGCAGCAGACCACATGGCAGGGGGGGTCTGTGCCCAGCTTCAGGAGAGTTGGGAAGACAACTGCTCGCCTGTCTGTTTTTTGAATTTCCCACTCAGTTACTGCACACTTTAGAGCAAAAGGGGGATGGAGGGTGTGTTAAAATAGGTGGAGATATGCAGATTCAAAACGCGTTGTGCACAGCTTGAACACACACACATACACAGTAGAACTGTCATTGACAAGGCCTCCAGAGCTTCTAGAAATGCCTTCCCCTTGGCAATTTTTGCTCTCTCTCCACAATGGGTGTCGGTTTTAGGCCTTGGTGCGGCAGAAGTGGCAAACCATTTCTGGTTATCTCTCCTCTGCCTTTCGCATCCGTCGTCGTCGCCGCCGCTCAAGATCAAGTGTAGTATCTGATACGTCCCGTATTTGGGGACGAGTTGGGGGCTTTGCTTTCACCTATGTATATCAAACATTGTATTGCATTCAATATGCAATCAATCAATGTGTCTTTACTGGTTGCAACAGGTGTGTTAAGATGTAGGCCTGTATTAGGCCTTTGTTACAGTGTTGCAAATATACTGTGCCATCTACAAAATTAGGCCCCGGCTGTCAGTACTGTTTAAATTGAAGTATCCAATGAGTAGCTCTGCCATATATACCACTTTTCTGACTGCATGAATTCTTTTGTGAAACATTGTCTCCCTCTTGTGGACCACCGAATTTTAAATGTGGTGTATTATATGTATTTAAAAAAAAAGGAAAAATGGTGTCTGTGCTGATTTTGACTATGCTTGTCTTGTCCATCTACACCTGTGTGAGTATTGTAATGCTTTGGACCAATCAGGTGCGCTGCCTGCAGTAGATAGAATCTGAGCACGGAACCTTCACGTGCAGTCACAATGAGCCTTTGGCCATTGTCTCCGGAACTCTCACGTGTCACAATGGGCTCTTGGCCTATAACAGGCAGTGAAAAATGGCCGCCGTCTTCAGTCTGCTGCTGGTGCAGCAGCAGACCACATGGCAGGGGGGGTCTGTGCCCAGCTTCAGGAGAGTTGGGAAGACAACTGCTCGCCTGTCTGTTTTTTGAATTTCCCACTCAGTTACTGCACACTTTAGAGCAAAAGGGGGATGGAGGGTGTGTTAAAATAGGTGGAGATATGCAGATTCAAAACGCGTTGTGCACAGCTTGAACACACACACATACACAGTAGAACTGTCATTGAGAAGGCCTCCAGAGCTTCTAGAAATGCCTTCCCCTTGGCAATTTTTGCTCTCTCTCCACAATGGGTGTCGGTTTTAGGCCTTGGTGCGGCAGAAGTGGCAAACCATTTCTGGTTATCTCTTCTCTGCCTTTCGCAACCGTCGTCGTCGCCGCCGCTCAAGATCAAGTGTAGTATCTGATACGTCCCCTATTTGGGGACCAGTTGGGGGCTTTGCTTTCACCTATGTATGTCAAACATTGTATTGCATTCAATATGCAATCAATCAATGTGTCTTTACTGGTTGCAACAGGTGTGTTAAGATGTAGGCCTGTATTAGGCCTTTGTTACAGTGTTGCAAATATACTGTGCCATCTACAAAATTAGGCCCCGGCTGTCAGTACTGTTTAAATTGAAGTATCCAATGAGTAGCTCTGCCATATATACCACTTTTCTGACTGCATGAATTCTTTTGTGAAACATTGTCTCCCTCTTGTGGACCACCGAATTTTAAATGTGGTGTATTATATGTATTTAAAAAAAAAGGAAAAATGGTGTCTGTGCTGATTTTGACTATGCTTGTCTTGTCCATCTACACCTGTGTGAGTATTGTAATGCTTTGGACCAATCAGGTGCGCTGCCTGCAGTAGATAGAATCTGAGCACGGAACCTTCACGTGCAGTCACAATGAGCCTTTGGCCATTGTCTCCGGAACTCTCACGTGTCACAATGGGCTCTTGGCCTATAACAGGCAGTGAAAAATGGCCGCCGTCTTCAGTCTGCTGCTGGTGCAGCAGCAGACCACATGGCAGGGGGGGTCTGTGCCCAGCTTCAGGAGAGTTGGGAAGACAACTGCTCGCCTGTCTGTTTTTTGAATTTCCCACTCAGTTACTGCACACTTTAGAGCAAAAGGGGGATGGAGGGTGTGTTAAAATAGGTGGAGATATGCAGATTCAAAACGCGTTGTGCACAGCTTGAACACACACACATACACAGTAGAACTGTCATTGAGAAGGCCTCCAGAGCTTCTAGAAATGCCTTCCCCTTGGCAATTTTTGCTCTCTCCACAATGGGTGTCGGTTTTAGGCCTTGGTGCGGCAGAAGTGGCAAACCATTTCTGGTTATCTCTCCTCTGCCTTTCGCATCCGTCATCGTCGCCGCCGCTCAAGATCAAGTGTAGTATCTGATACGTCCCGTATTTGGGGACCAGTTGGGGGCTTTGCTTTCACCTATGTATGTCAAACATTGTATTGCATTCAATATGCAATCAATCAATGTGTCTTTACTGGTTGCAACAGGTGTGTTAAGATGTAGGCCTGTATTAGGCCTTTGTTACAGTGTTGCAAATATACTGTGCCATCTACAAAATTAGGCCCCGGCTGTCAGTACTGTTTAAATTGAAGTATCCAATGAGTAGCTCTGCCATATATACCACTTTTCTGACGGCATGAATTCTTTTGTGAAACATTGTCTCCCTCTTGTGGACCACCGAATTTTAAATGTGGTGTATTATATGTATTTAAAAAAAAGGAAAAATGGTGTCTGTGCTGATCTTGACTATGCTTGTCTTGTCCATCTACACCTGTGTGAGTATTGTAATGCTTTGGACCAATCAGGTGCGCTGCCTGCAGTAGATAGAATCTGAGCACGGAACCTTCACGTGCAGTCACAATGAGCCTTTGGCCATTGTCTCCGGAACTCTCACGTGTCACAATGGGCTCTTGGCCTATAACAGGCAGTGAAAAATGGCCGCCGTCTTCAGTCTGCTGCTGGTGCAGCAGCAGACCACATGGCAGGGGGGGTCTGTGCCCAGCTTCAGGAGAGTTGGGAAGACAACTGCTCGCCTGTCTGTTTTTTGAATTTCCCACTCAGTTACTGCACACTTTAGAGCAAAAGGGGGATGGAGGGTGTGTTAAAATAGGTGGAGATATGCAGATTCAAAACGCGTTGTGCACAGCTTGAACACACACACATACACAGTAGAACTGTCATTGAGAAGGCCTCCAGAGCTTCTAGAAATGCCTTCCCCTTGGCACTGTTTGCTCTCTCTCCACAATGGGTGTCGGTTTTAGGCCTTGGTGCGGCAGAAGTGGCAAACCATTTCTGGTTATCTCTCCTTTGCCTTTCGCATCCGTCGTCGTCGCCGCCACTCAAGATCAAGTGTAGTATCTGATACGTCCCCTATTTGGGGACCAGTTGGGGGCTTTGCTTTCACCTATGTATGTCAAACATTGTATTGCATTCAATATGCAATCAATCAATGTGTCTTTACTGGTTGCAACAGGTGTGTTAAGATGTAGGCCTGTATTAGGCCTTTGTTACAGTGTTGCAAATATACTGTGCCATCTACAAAATTAGGCCCCGGTTGTCAGTACTGTTTAAATTGAAGTATCCAATGAGTAGCTCTGCCATATATACCACTTTTCTGACGGCATGAATTCTTTTGTGAAACATTGTCTCCCTCTTGTGGACCACCGAATTTTAAATGTGGTGTATTATATGTATTTAAAAAAAAGGAAAAATGGTGTCTGTGCTGATCTTGACTATGCTTGTCTTGTCCATCTACACCTGTGTGAGTATTGTAATGCTTTGGACCAATCAGGTGCGCTGCCTGCAGTAGATAGAATCTGAGCACGGAACCTTCACGTGCAGTCACAATGAGCCTTTGGCCATTGTCTCCGGAACTCTCACGTGTCACAATGGGCTCTTGGCCTATAACAGGCAGTGAAAAATGGCCGCCGTCTTCAGTCTGCTGCTGGTGCAGCAGCAGACCACATGGCAGGGGGGGTCTGTGCCCAGCTTCAGGAGAGTTGGGAAGACAACTGCTCGCCTGTCTGTTTTTTGAATTTCCCACTCAGTTACTGCACACTTTAGAGCAAAAGGGGGATGGAGGGTGTGTTAAAATAGGTGGAGATATGCAGATTCAAAACGCGTTGTGCACAGCTTGAACACACACACATACACAGTAGAACTGTCATTGAGAAGGCCTCCAGAGCTTCTAGAAATGCCTTCCCCTTGGCAATTTTTGCTCTCTCCACAATGGGTGTCGGTTTTAGGCCTTGGTGCGGCAGAAGTGGCAAACCATTTCTGGTTATCTCTCCTCTGCCTTTCGCATCCGTCATCGTCGCCGCCGCTCAAGATCAAGTGTAGTATCTGATACGTCCCCTATTTGGGGACCAGTTGGGGGCTTTGCTTTCACCTATGTATGTCAAACATTGTATTGCATTCAATATGCAATCAATCAATGTGTCTTTACTGGTTGCAACAGGTGTGTTAAGATGTAGGCCTGTATTAGGCCTTTGTTACAGTGTTGCAAATATACTGTGCCATCTACAAAATTAGGCCCCGGCTGTCAGTACTGTTTAAATTGAAGTATCCAATGAGTAGCTCTGCCATATATACCACTTTTCTGACGGCATGAATTCTTTTGTGAAACATTGTCTCCCTCTTGTGGACCACCGAATTTTAAATGTGGTGTATTATATGTATTTAAAAAAAAAGGAAAAATGGTGTCTGTGCTGATTTTGACTATGCTTGTCTTGTCCATCTACACCTGTGTGAGTATTGTAATGCTTTGGACCAATCAGGTGCGCTGCCTGCAGTAGATAGAATCTGAGCACGGAACCTTCACGTGCAGTCACAATGAGCCTTTGGCCATTGTCTCCGGAACTCTCACGTGTCACAATGGGCTCTTGGCCTATAACAGGCAGTGAAAAATGGCCGCCGTCTTCAGTCTGCTGCTGGTGCAGCAGCAGACCACATGGCAGGGGGGGTCTGTGCCCAGCTTCAGGAGAGTTGGGAAGACAACTGCTCGCCTGTCTGTTTTTTGAATTTCCCACTCAGTTACTGCACACTTTAGAGCAAAAGGGGGATGGAGGGTGTGTTAAAATAGGTGGAGATATGCAGATTCAAAACGCGTTGTGCACAGCTTGAACACACACACATACACAGTAGAACTGTCATTGAGAAGGCCTCCAGAGCTTCTAGAAATGCCTTCCCCTTGGCAATTTTTGCTCTCTCTCCACAATGGGTGTCGGTTTTAGGCCTTGGTGCGGCAGAAGTGGCAAACCATTTCTGGTTATCTCTTCTCTGCCTTTCGCAACCGTCGTCGTCGCCGCCGCTCAAGATCAAGTGTAGTATCTGATACGTCCCCTATTTGGGGACCAGTTGGGGGCTTTGCTTTCACCTATGTATGTCAAACATTGTATTGCATTCAATATGCAATCAATCAATGTGTCTTTACTGGTTGCAACAGGTGTGTTAAGATGTAGGCCTGTATTAGGCCTTTGTTACAGTGTTGCAAATATACTGTGCCATCTACAAAATTAGGCCCCGGCTGTCAGTACTGTTTAAATTGAAGTATCCAATGAGTAGCTCTGCCATATATACCACTTTTCTGACGGCATGAATTCTTTTGTGAAACATTGTCTCCCTCTTGTGGACCACCGAATTTTAAATGTGGTGTATTATATGTATTTAAAAAAAAAGGAAAAATGGTGTCTGTGCTGATTTTGACTATGCTTGTCTTGTCCATCTACACCTGTGTGAGTATTGTAATGCTTTGGACCAATCAGGTGCGCTGCCTGCAGTAGATAGAATCTGAGCACGGAACCTTCACGTGCAGTCACAATGAGCCTTTGGCCATTGTCTCCGGAACTCTCACGTGTCACAATGGGCTCTTGGCCTATAACAGGCAGTGAAAAATGGCCGCCGTCTTCAGTCTGCTGCTGGTGCAGCAGCAGACCACATGGCAGGGGGGGTCTGTGCCCAGCTTCAGGAGAGTTGGGAAGACAACTGCTCGCCTGTCTGTTTTTTGAATTTCCCACTCAGTTACTGCACACTTTAGAGCAAAAGGGGGATGGAGGGTGTGTTAAAATAGGTGGAGATATGCAGATTCAAAACGCGTTGTGCACAGCTTGAACACACACACATACACAGTAGAACTGTCATTGAGAAGGCCTCCAGAGCTTCTAGAAATGCCTTCCCCTTGGCAATTTTTGCTCTCTCTCCACAATGGGTGTCGGTTTTAGGCCTTGGTGCGGCAGAAGTGGCAAACCATTTCTGGTTATCTCTCCTCTGCCTTTCGCATCCGTCGTCGTCGCCGCCGCTCAAGATCAAGTGTAGTATCTGATACGTCCCGTATTTGGGGACGAGTTGGGGGCTTTGCTTTCACCTATGTATATCAAACATTGTATTGCATTCAATATGCAATCAATCAATGTGTCTTTACTGGTTGCAACAGGTGTGTTAAGATGTAGGCCTGTATTAGGCCTTTGTTACAGTGTTGCAAATATACTGTGCCATCTACAAAATTAGGCCCCGGCTGTCAGTACTGTTTAAATTGAAGTATCCAATGAGTAGCTCTGCCATATATACCACTTTTCTGACTGCATGAATTCTTTTGTGAAACATTGTCTCCCTCTTGTGGACCACCGAATTTTAAATGTGGTGTATTATATGTATTTAAAAAAAAAGGAAAAATGGTGTCTGTGCTGATTTTGACTATGCTTGTCTTGTCCATCTACACCTGTGTGAGTATTGTAATGCTTTGGACCAATCAGGTGCGCTGCCTGCAGTAGATAGAATCTGAGCACGGAACCTTCACGTGCAGTCACAATGAGCCTTTGGCCATTGTCTCCGGAACTCTCACGTGTCACAATGGGCTCTTGGCCTATAACAGGCAGTGAAAAATGGCCGCCGTCTTCAGTCTGCTGCTGGTGCAGCAGCAGACCACATGGCAGGGGGGGTCTGTGCCCAGCTTCAGGAGAGTTGGGAAGACAACTGCTCGCCTGTCTGTTTTTTGAATTTCCCACTCAGTTACTGCACACTTTAGAGCAAAAGGGGGATGGAGGGTGTGTTAAAATAGGTGGAGATATGCAGATTCAAAACGCGTTGTGCACAGCTTGAACACACACACATACACAGTAGAACTGTCATTGAGAAGGCCTCCAGAGCTTCTAGAAATGCCTTCCCCTTGGCAATTTTTGCTCTCTCTCCACAATGGGTGTCGGTTTTAGGCCTTGGTGCGGCAGAAGTGGCAAACCATTTCTGGTTATCTCTTCTCTGCCTTTCGCAACCGTCGTCGTCGCCGCCGCTCAAGATCAAGTGTAGTATCTGATACGTCCCCTATTTGGGGACCAGTTGGGGGCTTTGCTTTCACCTATGTATGTCAAACATTGTATTGCATTCAATATGCAATCAATCAATGTGTCTTTACTGGTTGCAACAGGTGTGTTAAGATGTAGGCCTGTATTAGGCCTTTGTTACAGTGTTGCAAATATACTGTGCCATCTACAAAATTAGGCCCCGGCTGTCAGTACTGTTTAAATTGAAGTATCCAATGAGTAGCTCTGCCATATATACCACTTTTCTGACTGCATGAATTCTTTTGTGAAACATTGTCTCCCTCTTGTGGACCACCGAATTTTAAATGTGGTGTATTATATGTATTTAAAAAAAAAGGAAAAATGGTGTCTGTGCTGATTTTGACTATGCTTGTCTTGTCCATCTACACCTGTGTGAGTATTGTAATGCTTTGGACCAATCAGGTGCGCTGCCTGCAGTAGATAGAATCTGAGCACGGAACCTTCACGTGCAGTCACAATGAGCCTTTGGCCATTGTCTCCGGAACTCTCACGTGTCACAATGGGCTCTTGGCCTATAACAGGCAGTGAAAAATGGCCGCCGTCTTCAGTCTGCTGCTGGTGCAGCAGCAGACCACATGGCAGGGGGGGTCTGTGCCCAGCTTCAGGAGAGTTGGGAAGACAACTGCTCGCCTGTCTGTTTTTTGAATTTCCCACTCAGTTACTGCACACTTTAGAGCAAAAGGGGGATGGAGGGTGTGTTAAAATAGGTGGAGATATGCAGATTCAAAACGCGTTGTGCACAGCTTGAACACACACACATACACAGTAGAACTGTCATTGAGAAGGCCTCCAGAGCTTCTAGAAATGCCTTCCCCTTGGCAATTTTTGCTCTCTCCACAATGGGTGTCGGTTTTAGGCCTTGGTGCGGCAGAAGTGGCAAACCATTTCTGGTTATCTCTCCTCTGCCTTTCGCATCCGTCATCGTCGCCGCCGCTCAAGATCAAGTGTAGTATCTGATACGTCCCGTATTTGGGGACCAGTTGGGGGCTTTGCTTTCACCTATGTATGTCAAACATTGTATTGCATTCAATATGCAATCAATCAATGTGTCTTTACTGGTTGCAACAGGTGTGTTAAGATGTAGGCCTGTATTAGGCCTTTGTTACAGTGTTGCAAATATACTGTGCCATCTACAAAATTAGGCCCCGGCTGTCAGTACTGTTTAAATTGAAGTATCCAATGAGTAGCTCTGCCATATATACCACTTTTCTGACGGCATGAATTCTTTTGTGAAACATTGTCTCCCTCTTGTGGACCACCGAATTTTAAATGTGGTGTATTATATGTATTTAAAAAAAAGGAAAAATGGTGTCTGTGCTGATCTTGACTATGCTTGTCTTGTCCATCTACACCTGTGTGAGTATTGTAATGCTTTGGACCAATCAGGTGCGCTGCCTGCAGTAGATAGAATCTGAGCACGGAACCTTCACGTGCAGTCACAATGAGCCTTTGGCCATTGTCTCCGGAACTCTCACGTGTCACAATGGGCTCTTGGCCTATAACAGGCAGTGAAAAATGGCCGCCGTCTTCAGTCTGCTGCTGGTGCAGCAGCAGACCACATGGCAGGGGGGGTCTGTGCCCAGCTTCAGGAGAGTTGGGAAGACAACTGCTCGCCTGTCTGTTTTTTGAATTTCCCACTCAGTTACTGCACACTTTAGAGCAAAAGGGGGATGGAGGGTGTGTTAAAATAGGTGGAGATATGCAGATTCAAAACGCGTTGTGCACAGCTTGAACACACACACATACACAGTAGAACTGTCATTGAGAAGGCCTCCAGAGCTTCTAGAAATGCCTTCCCCTTGGCAATTTTTGCTCTCTCTCCACAATGGGTGTCGGTTTTAGGCCTTGGTGCGGCAGAAGTGGCAAACCATTTCTGGTTATCTCTCCTCTGCCTTTCGCATCCGTCGTCGTCGCCGCCGCTCAAGATCAAGTGTAGTATCTGATACGTCCCGTATTTGGGGACGAGTTGGGGGCTTTGCTTTCACCTATGTATATCAAACATTGTATTGCATTCAATATGCAATCAATCAATGTGTCTTTACTGGTTGCAACAGGTGTGTTAAGATGTAGGCCTGTATTAGGCCTTTGTTACAGTGTTGCAAATATACTGTGCCATCTACAAAATTAGGCCCCGGCTGTCAGTACTGTTTAAATTGAAGTATCCAATGAGTAGCTCTGCCATATATACCACTTTTCTGACTGCATGAATTCTTTTGTGAAACATTGTCTCCCTCTTGTGGACCACCGAATTTTAAATGTGGTGTATTATATGTATTTAAAAAAAAGGAAAAATGGTGTCTGTGCTGATTTTGACTATGCTTGTCTTGTCCATCTACACCTGTGTGAGTATTGTAATGCTTTGGACCAATCAGGTGCGCTGCCTGCAGTAGATAGAATCTGAGCACGGAACCTTCACGTGCAGTCACAATGAGCCTTTGGCCATTGTCTCCGGAACTCTCACGTGTCACAATGGGCTCTTGGCCTATAACAGGCAGTGAAAAATGGCCGCCGTCTTCAGTCTGCTGCTGGTGCAGCAGCAGACCACATGGCAGGGGGGGTCTGTGCCCAGCTTCAGGAGAGTTGGGAAGACAACTGCTCGCCTGTCTGTTTTTTGAATTTCCCACTCAGTTACTGCACACTTTAGAGCAAAAGGGGGATGGAGGGTGTGTTAAAATAGGTGGAGATATGCAGATTCAAAACGCGTTGTGCACAGCTTGAACACACACACATACACAGTAGAACTGTCATTGAGAAGGCCTCCAAGAGCTTCTAGAAATGCCTTCCCCTTGGCAATTTTTGCTCTCTCTCCACAATGGGTGTCGGTTTTAGGCCTTGGTGCGGCAGAAGTGGCAAACCATTTCTGGTTATCTCTTCTCTGCCTTTCGCAACCGTCGTCGTCGCCGCCGCTCAAGATCAAGTGTAGTATCTGATACGTCCCCTATTTGGGGACCAGTTGGGGGCTTTGCTTTCACCTATGTATGTCAAACATGTATTGCATTCAATATGCAATCAATCAATGTGTCTTTACTGGTTGCAACAGGTGTGTTAAGATGTAGGCCTGTATTAGGCCTTTGTTACAGTGTTGCAAATATACTGTGCCATCTACAAAATTAGGCCCCGGCTGTCAGTACTGTTTAAATTGAAGTATCCAATGAGTAGCTCTGCCATATATACCACTTTTCTGACTGCATGAATTCTTTTGTGAAACATTGTCTCCCTCTTGTGGACCACCGAATTTTAAATGTGGTGTATTATATGTATTTAAAAAAAAGGAAAAATGGTGTCTGTGCTGATTTTGACTATGCTTGTCTTGTCCATCTACACCTGTGTGAGTATTGTAATGCTTTGGACCAATCAGGTGCGCTGCCTGCAGTAGATAGAATCTGAGCACGGAACCTTCACGTGCAGTCACAATGAGCCTTTGGCCATTGTCTCCGGAACTCTCACGTGTCACAATGGGCTCTTGGCCTATAACAGGCAGTGAAAAATGGCCGCCGTCTTCAGTCTGCTGCTGGTGCAGCAGCAGACCACATGGCAGGGGGGGTCTGTGCCCAGCTTCAGGAGAGTTGGGAAGACAACTGCTCGCCTGTCTGTTTTTTGAATTTCCCACTCAGTTACTGCACACTTTAGAGCAAAAGGGGGATGGAGGGTGTGTTAAAATAGGTGGAGATATGCAGATTCAAAACGCGTTGTGCACAGCTTGAACACACACACATACACAGTAGAACTGTCATTGAGAAGGCCTCCAGAGCTTCTAGAAATGCCTTCCCCTTGGCAATTTTTGCTCTCTCCACAATGGGTGTCGGTTTTAGGCCTTGGTGCGGCAGAAGTGGCAAACCATTTCTGGTTATCTCTCCTCTGCCTTTCGCATCCGTCATCGTCGCCGCCGCTCAAGATCAAGTGTAGTATCTGATACGTCCCGTATTTGGGGACCAGTTGGGGGCTTTGCTTTCACCTATGTATGTCAAACATTGTATTGCATTCAATATGCAATCAATCAATGTGTCTTTACTGGTTGCAACAGGTGTGTTAAGATGTAGGCCTGTATAGGCCTTTGTTACAGTGTTGCAAATATACTGTGCCATCTACAAAATTAGGCCCCGGCTGTCAGTACTGTTTAAATTGAAGTATCCAATGAGTAGCTCTGCCATATATACCACTTTTCTGACGGCATGAATTCTTTTGTGAAACATTGTCTCCCACTTTGTGGACCACCGAATTTTAAATGTGGTGTATTATATGTATTTAAAAAAAAGGAAAAATGGTGTCTGTGCTGATCTTGACTATGCTTGTCTTGTCCATCTACACCTGTGTGAGTATTGTAATGCTTTGGACCAATCAGGTGCGCTGCCTGCAGTAGATAGAATCTGAGCACGGAACCTTCACGTGCAGTCACAATGAGCCTTTGGCCATTGTCTCCGGAACTCTCACGTGTCACAATGGGCTCTTGGCCTATAACAGGCAGTGAAAAATGGCCGCCGTCTTCAGTCTGCTGCTGGTGCAGCAGCAGACCACATGGCAGGGGGGGTCTGTGCCCAGCTTCAGGAGAGTTGGGAAGACAACTGCTCGCCTGTCTGTTTTTTGAATTTCCCACTCAGTTACTGCACACTTTAGAGCAAAAGGGGGATGGAGGGTGTGTTAAAATAGGTGGAGATATGCAGATTCAAAACGCGTTGTGCACAGCTTGAACACACACACATACACAGTAGAACTGTCATTGAGAAGGCCTCCAGAGCTTCTAGAATGCCTTCCCCTTGGCAATTTTTGCTCTCTCTCCACAATGGGTGTCGGTTTTAGGCCTTGGTGCGGCAGAAGTGGCAAACCATTTCTGGTTATCTCTCCTCTGCCTTTCGCATCCGTCGTCGTCGCCGCCGCTCAAGATCAAGTGTAGTATCTGATACGTCCCGTATTTGGGGACGAGTTGGGGGCTTTGCTTTCACCTATGTATATCAAACATTGTATTGCATTCAATATGCAATCAATCAATGTGTCTTTACTGGTTGCAACAGGTGTGTTAAGATGTAGGCCTGTATTAGGCCTTTGTTACAGTGTTGCAAATATACTGTGCCATCTACAAAATTAGGCCCCGGCTGTCAGTACTGTTTAAATTGAAGTATCCAATGAGTAGCTCTGCCATATATACCACTTTTCTGACTGCATGAATTCTTTTGTGAAACATTGTCTCCCTCTTGTGGACCACCGAATTTTAAATGTGGTGTATTATATGTATTTAAAAAAAAAGGAAAAAATGGTGTCTGTGCTGATTTTGACTATGCTTGTCTTGTCCATCTACACCTGTGTGAGTATTGTAATGCTTTGGACCAATCAGGTGCGCTGCCTGCAGTAGATAGAATCTGAGCACGGAACCTTCACGTGCAGTCACAATGAGCCTTTGGCCATTGTCTCCGGAACTCTCACGTGTCACAATGGGCTCTTGGCCTATAACAGGCAGTGAAAAATGGCCGCCGTCTTCAGTCTGCTGCTGGTGCAGCAGCAGACCACATGGCAGGGGGGGTCTGTGCCCAGCTTCAGGAGAGTTGGGAAGACAACTGCTCGCCTGTCTGTTTTTTGAATTTCCCACTCAGTTACTGCACACTTTAGAGCAAAAGGGGGATGGAGGGTGTGTTAAAATAGGTGGAGATATGCAGATTCAAAACGCGTTGTGCACAGCTTGAACACACACACATACACAGTAGAACTGTCATTGAGAAGGCCTCCAGAGCTTCTAGAAATGCCTTCCCCTTGGCAATTTTTGCTCTCTCTCCACAATGGGTGTCGGTTTTAGGCCTTGGTGCGGCAGAAGTGGCAAACCATTTCTGGTTATCTCTTCTCTGCCTTTCGCAACCGTCGTCGTCGCCGCCGCTCAAGATCAAGTGTAGTATCTGATACGTCCCCTATTTGGGGACCAGTTGGGGGCTTTGCTTTCACCTATGTATGTCAAACATTGTATTGCATTCAATATGCAATCAATCAATGTGTCTTTACTGGTTGCAACAGGTGTGTTAAGATGTAGGCCTGTATTAGGCCTTTGTTACAGTGTTGCAAATATACTGTGCCATCTACAAAATTAGGCCCCGGCTGTCAGTACTGTTTAAATTGAAGTATCCAATGAGTAGCTCTGCCATATATACCACTTTTCTGACTGCATGAATTCTTTTGTGAAACATTGTCTCCCTCTTGTGGACCACCGAATTTTAAATGTGGTGTATTATATGTATTTAAAAAAAAGGAAAAATGGTGTCTGTGCTGATTTTGACTATGCTTGTCTTGTCCATCTACACCTGTGTGAGTATTGTAATGCTTTGGACCAATCAGGTGCGCTGCCTGCAGTAGATAGAATCTGAGCACGGAACCTTCACGTGCAGTCACAATGAGCCTTTGGCCATTGTCTCCGGAACTCTCACGTGTCACAATGGGCTCTTGGCCTATAACAGGCAGTGAAAAATGGCCGCCGTCTTCAGTCTGCTGCTGGTGCAGCAGCAGACCACATGGCAGGGGGGGTCTGTGCCCAGCTTCAGGAGAGTTGGGAAGACAACTGCTCGCCTGTCTGTTTTTTGAATTTCCCACTCAGTTACTGCACACTTTAGAGCAAAAGGGGGATGGAGGGTGTGTTAAAATAGGTGGAGATATGCAGATTCAAAACGCGTTGTGCACAGCTTGAACACACACACATACACAGTAGAACTGTCATTGAGAAGGCCTCCAGAGCTTCTAGAAATGCCTTCCCCTTGGCAATTTTTGCTCTCTCCACAATGGGTGTCGGTTTAGGCCTTGGTGCGGCAGAAGTGGCAAACCATTTCTGGTTATCTCTCCTCTGCCTTTCGCATCCGTCATCGTCGCCGCCGCTCAAGATCAAGTGTAGTATCTGATACGTCCCGTATTTGGGGACCAGTTGGGGGCTTTGCTTTCACCTATGTATGTCAAACATTGTATTGCATTCAATATGCAATCAATCAATGTGTCTTTACTGGTTGCAACAGGTGTGTTAAGATGTAGGCCTGTATTAGGCCTTTGTTACAGTGTTGCAAATATACTGTGCCATCTACAAAATTAGGCCCCGGCTGTCAGTACTGTTTAAATTGAAGTATCCAATGAGTAGCTCTGCCATATATACCACTTTTCTGACGGCATGAATTCTTTTGTGAAACATTGTCTCCCTCTTGTGGACCACCGAATTTTAAATGTGGTGTATTATATGTATTTAAAAAAAAGGAAAAATGGTGTCTGTGCTGATCTTGACTATGCTTGTCTTGTCCATCTACACCTGTGTGAGTATTGTAATGCTTTGGACCAATCAGGTGCGCTGCCTGCAGTAGATAGAATCTGAGCACGGAACCTTCACGTGCAGTCACAATGAGCCTTTGGCCATTGTCTCCGGAACTCTCACGTGTCACAATGGGCTCTTGGCCTATAACAGGCAGTGAAAAATGGCCGCCGTCTTCAGTCTGCTGCTGGTGCAGCAGCAGACCACATGGCAGGGGGGGTCTGTGCCCAGCTTCAGGAGAGTTGGGAAGACAACTGCTCGCCTGTCTGTTTTTTGAATTTCCCACTCAGTTACTGCACACTTTAGAGCAAAAGGGGGATGGAGGGTGTGTTAAAATAGGTGGAGATATGCAGATTCAAAACGCGTTGTGCACAGCTTGAACACACACACATACACAGTAGAACTGTCATTGAGAAGGCCTCCAGAGCTTCTAGAAATGCCTTCCCCTTGGCAATTTTTGCTCTCTCTCCACAATGGGTGTCGGTTTTAGGCCTTGGTGCGGCAGAAGTGGCAAACCATTTCTGGTATCTCTCTCTGCCTTTCGCATCCGTCGTCGTCGCCGCCGCTCAAGATCAAGTGTAGTATCTGATACGTCCCGTATTTGGGGACGAGTTGGGGGGCTTTGCTTTCACCTATGTATATCAAACATTGTATTGCATTCAATATGCAATCAATCAATGTGTCTTTACTGGTTGCAACAGGTGTGTTAAGATGTAGGCCTGTATTAGGCCTTTGTTACAGTGTTGCAAATATACTGTGCCATCTACAAAATTAGGCCCCGGCTGTCAGTACTGTTTAAATTGAAGTATCCAATGAGTAGCTCTGCCATATATACCACTTTTCTGACTGCATGAATTCTTTTGTGAAACATTGTCTCCCTCTTGTGGACCACCGAATTTTAAATGTGGTGTATTATATGTATTTAAAAAAAAAGGAAAAATGGTGTCTGTGCTGATTTTGACTATGCTTGTCTTGTCCATCTACACCTGTGTGAGTATTGTAATGCTTTGGACCAATCAGGTGCGCTGCCTGCAGTAGATAGAATCTGAGCACGGAACCTTCACGTGCAGTCACAATGAGCCTTTGGCCATTGTCTCCGGAACTCTCACGTGTCACAATGGGCTCTTGGCCTATAACAGGCAGTGAAAAATGGCCGCCGTCTTCAGTCTGCTGCTGGTGCAGCAGCAGACCACATGGCAGGGGGGTCTGTGCCCAGCTTCAGGAGAGTTGGGAAGACAACTGCTCGCCTGTCTGTTTTTTGAATTTCCCACTCAGTTACTGCACACTTTAGAGCAAAAGGGGGATGGAGGGTGTGTTAAAATAGGTGGAGATTGCAGATTCAAAACGCGTTGTGCACAGCTTGAACACACACACATACACAGTAGAACTGTAATTGAGAAGGCCTCCAGAGCTTCTAGAAATGCCTTCCCCTTGGCAATTTTTGCTCTCTCTCCACAATGGGTGTCGGTTTTAGGCCTTGGTGCGGCAGAAGTGGCAAACCATTTCTGGTTATCTCTTCTCTGCCTTTCGCAACCGTCGTCGTCGCCGCCGCTCAAGATCAAGTGTAGTATCTGATACGTCCCCTATTTGGGGACCAGTTGGGGGCTTTGCTTTCACCTATGTATGTCAAACATTGTATTGCATTCAATATGCAATCAATCAATGTGTCTTTACTGGTTGCAACAGGTGTGTTAAGATGTAGGCCTGTATTAGGCCTTTGTTACAGTGTTGCAAATATACTGTGCCATCTACAAAATTAGGCCCCGGCTGTCAGTACTGTTTAAATTGAAGTATCCAATGAGTAGCTCTGCCATATATACCACTTTTCTGACTGCATGAATTCTTTTGTGAAACATTGTCTCCCTCTTGTGGACCACCGAATTTTAAATGTGGTGTATTATATGTATTTAAAAAAAAAGGAAAAATGGTGTCTGTGCTGATTTTGACTATGCTTGTCTTGTCCATCTACACCTGTGTGAGTATTGTAATGCTTTGGACCAATCAGGTGCGCTGCCTGCAGTAGATAGAATCTGAGCACGGAACCTTCACGTGCAGTCACAATGAGCCTTTGGCCATTGTCTCCGGAACTCTCACGTGTCACAATGGGCTCTTGGCCTATAACAGGCAGTGAAAAATGGCCGCCGTCTTCAGTCTGCTGCTGGTGCAGCAGCAGACCACATGGCAGGGGGGGTCTGTGCCCAGCTTCAGGAGAGTTGGGAAGACAACTGCTCGCCTGTCTGTTTTTTGAATTTCCCACTCAGTTACTGCACACTTTAGAGCAAAAGGGGGATGGAGGGTGTGTTAAAATAGGTGGAGATATGCAGATTCAAAACGCGTTGTGCACAGCTTGAACACACACACCATACACAGTAGAACTGTCATTGAGAAGGCCTCCAGAGCTTCTAGAAATGCCTTCCCCTTGGCAATTTTTGCTCTCTCTCCACAATGGGTGTCGGTTTTAGGCCTTGGTGCGGCAGAAGTGGCAAACCATTTCTGGTTATCTCTCCTCTGCCTTTCGCATCCGTCGTCGTCGCCGCCGCTCAAGATCAAGTGTAGTATCTGATACGTCCCGTATTTGGGGACGAGTTGGGGGCTTTGCTTTCACCTATGTATATCAAACATTGTATTGCATTCAATATGCAATCAATCAATGTGTCTTTACTGGTTGCAACAGGTGTGTTAAGATGTAGGCCTGTATTAGGCCTTTGTTACAGTGTTGCAAATATACTGTGCCATCTACAAAATTAGGCCCCGGCTGTCAGTACTGTTTAAATTGAAGTATCCAATGAGTAGCTCTGCCATATATACCACTTTTCTGACTGCATGAATTCTTTTGTGAAACATTGTCTCCCTCTTGTGGACCACCGAATTTTAAATGTGGTGTATTATATGTATTTAAAAAAAAGGAAAAATGGTGTCTGTGCTGATTTTGACTATGCTTGTCTTGTCCATCTACACCTGTGTGAGTATTGTAATGCTTTGGACCAATCAGGTGCGCTGCCTGCAGTAGATAGAATCTGAGCACGGAACCTTCACGTGCAGTCACAATGAGCCTTTGGCCATTGTCTCCGGAACTCTCACGTGTCACAATGGGCTCTTGGCCTATAACAGGCAGTGAAAAATGGCCGCCGTCTTCAGTCTGCTGCTGGTGCAGCAGCAGACCACATGGCAGGGGGGGTCTGTGCCCAGCTTCAGGAGAGTTGGGAAGACAACTGCTCGCCTGTCTGTTTTTTGAATTTCCCACTCAGTTACTGCACACTTTAGAGCAAAAGGGGGATGGAGGGTGTGTTAAAATAGGTGGAGATATGCAGATTCAAAACGCGTTGTGCACAGCTTGAACACACACACATACACAGTAGAACTGTCATTGAGAAGGCCTCCAGAGCTTCTAGAAATGCCTTCCCCTTGGCAATTTTTGCTCTCTCCACAATGGGTGTCGGTTTTAGGCCTTGGTGCGGCAGAAGTGGCAAACCATTTCTGGTTATCTCTCCTCTGCCTTTCGCATCCGTCATCGTCGCCGCCGCTCAAGATCAAGTGTAGTATCTGATACGTCCCCTATTTGGGGACCAGTTGGGGGCTTTGCTTTCACCTATGTATGTCAAACATTGTATTGCATTCAATATGCAATCAATCAATGTGTCTTTACTGGTTGCAACAGGTGTGTTAAGATGTAGGCCTGTATTAGGCCTTTGTTACAGTGTTGCAAATATACTGTGCCATCTACAAAATTAGGCCCCGGCTGTCAGTACTGTTTAAATTGAAGTATCCAATGAGTAGCTCTGCCATATATACCACTTTTCTGACGGCATGAATTCTTTTGTGAAACATTGTCTCCCTCTTGTGGACCACCGAATTTTAAATGTGGTGTATTATATGTATTTAAAAAAAGGAAAAATGGTGTCTGTGCTGATCTTGACTATGCTTGTCTTGTCCATCTACACCTGTGTGAGTATTGTAATGCTTTGGACCAATCAGGTGCGCTGCCTGCAGTAGATAGAATCTGAGCACGGAACCTTCACGTGCAGTCACAATGAGCCTTTGGCCATTGTCTCCGGAACTCTCACGTGTCACAATGGGCTCTTGGCCTATAACAGGCAGTGAAAAATGGCCGCCGTCTTCAGTCTGCTGCTGGTGCAGCAGCAGACCACATGGCAGGGGGGGTCTGTGCCCAGCTTCAGGAGAGTTGGGAAGACAACTGCTCGCCTGTCTGTTTTTTGAATTTCCCACTCAGTTACTGCACACTTTAGAGCAAAAGGGGGATGGAGGGTGTGTTAAAATAGGTGGAGATATGCAGATTCAAAACGCGTTGTGCACAGCTTGAACACACACACATACACAGTAGAACTGTCATTGAGAAGGCCTCCAGAGCTTCTAGAAATGCCTTCCCCTTGGCAATTTTTGCTCTCTCCACAATGGGTGTCGGTTTTAGGCCTTGGTGCGGCAGAAGTGGCAAACCATTTCTGGTTATCTCTCCTCTGCCTTTCGCATCCGTCATCGTCGCCGCCGCTCAAGATCAAGTGTAGTATCTGATACGTCCCGTATTTGGGGACCAGTTGGGGGCTTTGCTTTCACCTATGTATGTCAAACATTGTATTGCATTCAATATGCAATCAATCAATGTGTCTTTAATGGTTGCAACAGGTGTGTTAAGATGTAGGCCTGTATTAGGCCTTTGTTACAGTGTGCAAATATACTGTGCCATCTACAAAATTAGGCCCCGGCTGTCAGTACTGTTTAAATTGAAGTATCCAATGAGTAGCTCTGCCATATATACCACTTTTCTGACGGCATGAATTCTTTTGTGAAACATTGTCTCCCTCTTGTGGACCACCGAATTTTAAATGTGGTGTATTATATGTATTTAAAAAAAAAGGAAAAATGGTGTCTGTGCTGATCTTGACTATGCTTGTCTTGTCCATCTACACCTGTGTGAGTATTGTAATGCTTTGGACCAATCAGGTGCGCTGCCTGCAGTAGATAGAATCTGAGCACGGAACCTTCACGTGCAGTCACAATGAGCCTTTGGCCATTGTCTCCGGAACTCTCACGTGTCACAATGGGCTCTTGGCCTATAACAGGCAGTGAAAAATGGCCGCCGTCTTCAGTCTGCTGCTGGTGCAGCAGCAGACCACATGGCAGGGGGGGTCTGTGCCCAGCTTCAGGAGAGTTGGGAAGACAACTGCTCGCCTGTCTGTTTTTTGAATTTCCCACTCAGTTACTGCACACTTTAGAGCAAAGGGGGATGGAGGGTGTGTTAAAATAGGTGGAGATATGCAGATTCAAAACGCGTTGTGCACAGCTTGAACACACACACATACACAGTAGAACTGTCATTGAGAAGGCCTCCAGAGCTTCTAGAAATGCCTTCCCCTTGGCAATTTTTGCTCTCTCTCCACAATGGGTGTCGGTTTTAGGCCTTGGTGCGGCAGAAGTGGCAAACCATTTCTGGTTATCTCTCCTCTGCCTTTCGCATCCGTCGTCGTCGCCGCCGCTCAAGATCAAGTGTAGTATCTGATACGTCCCGTATTTGGGGACGAGTTGGGGGCTTTGCTTTCACCTATGTATATCAAACATTGTATTGCATTCAATATGCAATCAATCAATGTGTCTTTACTGGTTGCAACAGGTGTGTTAAGATGTAGGCCTGTATTAGGCCTTTGTTACAGTGTTGCAAATATACTGTGCCATCTACAAAATTAGGCCCCGGCTGTCAGTACTGTTTAAATTGAAGTATCCAATGAGTAGCTCTGCCATATATACCACTTTTCTGACTGCATGAATTCTTTTGTGAAACATTGTCTCCCTCTTGTGGACCACCGAATTTTAAATGTGGTGTATTATATGTATTTAAAAAAAAAGGAAAAATGGTGTCTGTGCTGATTTTGACTATGCTTGTCTTGTCCATCTACACCTGTGTGAGTATTGTAATGCTTTGGACCAATCAGGTGCGCTGCCTGCAGTAGATAGAATCTGAGCACGGAACCTTCACGTGCAGTCACAATGAGCCTTTGGCCATTGTCTCCGGAACTCTCACGTGTCACAATGGGCTCTTGGCCTATAACAGGCAGTGAAAAATGGCCGCCGTCTTCAGTCTGCTGCTGGTGCAGCAGCAGACCACATGGCAGGGGGGGTCTGTGCCCAGCTTCAGGAGAGTTGGGAAGACAACTGCTCGCCTGTCTGTTTTTTGAATTTCCCACTCAGTTACTGCACACTTTAGAGCAAAAGGGGGATGGAGGGTGTGTTAAAATAGGTGGAGATATGCAGATTCAAAACGCGTTGTGCACAGCTTGAACACACACACATACACAGTAGAACTGTCATTGAGAAGGCCTCCAGAGCTTCTAGAAATGCCTTCCCCTTGGCAATTTTTGCTCTCTCTCCACAATGGGTGTCGGTTTTAGGCCTTGGTGCGGCAGAAGTGGCAAACCATTTCTGGTTATCTCTTCTCTGCCTTTCGCAACCGTCGTCGTCGCCGCCGCTCAAGATCAAGTGTAGTATCTGATACGTCCCCTATTTGGGGACCAGTTGGGGGCTTTGCTTTCACCTATGTATGTCAAACATTGTATTGCATTCAATATGCAATCAATCAATGTGTCTTTACTGGTTGCAACAGGTGTGTTAAGATGTAGGCCTGTATTAGGCCTTTGTTACAGTGTTGCAAATATACTGTGCCATCTACAAAATTAGGCCCCGGCTGTCAGTACTGTTTAAATTGAAGTATCCAATGAGTAGCTCTGCCATATATACCACTTTTCTGACTGCATGAATTCTTTTGTGAAACATTGTCTCCCTCTTGTGGACCACCGAATTTTAAATGTGGTGTATTATATGTATTTAAAAAAAAGGAAAAATGGTGTCTGTGCTGATTTTGACTATGCTTGTCTTGTCCATCTACACCTGTGTGAGTATTGTAATGCTTTGGACCAATCAGGTGCGCTGCCTGCAGTAGATAGAATCTGAGCACGGAACCTTCACGTGCAGTCACAATGAGCCTTTGGCCATTGTCTCCGGAACTCTCACGTGTCACAATGGGCTCTTGGCCTATAACAGGCAGTGAAAATGGCCGCCGTCTTCAGTCTGCTGCTGGTGCAGCAGCAGACCACATGGCAGGGGGGGTCTGTGCCCAGCTTCAGGAGAGGTTGGGAAGACAACTGCTCGCCTGTCTGTTTTTTGAATTTCCCACTCAGTTACTGCACACTTTAGAGCAAAAGGGGGATGGAGGGTGTGTTAAAATAGGTGGAGATATGCAGATTCAAAACGCGTTGTGCACAGCTTGAACACACACACATACACAGTAGAACTGTCATTGAGAAGGCCTCCAGAGGCTTCTAGAAATGCCTTCCCCTTGGCAATTTTTGCTCTCTCCACAATGGGTGTCGGTTTTAGGCCTTGGTGCGGCAGAAGTGGCAAACCATTTCTGGTTATCTCTCCTCTGCCTTTCGCATCCGTCATCGTCGCCGCCGCTCAAGATCAAGTGTAGTATCTGATACGTCCCGTATTTGGGGACCAGTTGGGGGCTTTGCTTTCACCTATGTATGTCAAACATTGTATTGCATTCAATATGCAATCAATCAATGTGTCTTTACTGGTTGCAACAGGTGTGTTAAGATGTAGGCCTGTATTAGGCCTTTGTTACAGTGTTGCAAATATACTGTGCCATCTACAAAATTAGGCCCCGGCTGTCAGTACTGTTTAAATTGAAGTATCCAATGAGTAGCTCTGCCATATATACCACTTTTCTGACGGCATGAATTCTTTTGTGAAACATTGTCTCCCTCTTGTGGACCACCGAATTTTAAATGTGGTGTATTATATGTATTTAAAAAAAAGGAAAAATGGTGTCTGTGCTGATCTTGACTATGCTTGTCTTGTCCATCTACACCTGTGTGAGTATTGTAATGCTTTGGACCAATCAGGTGCGCTGCCTGCAGTAGATAGAATCTGAGCACGGAACCTTCACGTGCAGTCACAATGAGCCTTTGGCCATTGTCTCCGGAACTCTCACGTGTCACAATGGGCTCTTGGCCTATAACAGGCAGTGAAAAATGGCCGCCGTCTTCAGTCTGCTGCTGGTGCAGCAGCAGACCACATGGCAGGGGGGGTCTGTGCCCAGCTTCAGGAGAGTTGGGAAGACAACTGCTCGCCTGTCTGTTTTTTGAATTTCCCACTCAGTTACTGCACACTTTAGAGCAAAAGGGGGATGGAGGGTGTGTTAAAATAGGTGGAGATATGCAGATTCAAAACGCGTTGTGCACAGCTTGAACACACACACATACACAGTAGAACTGTCATTGAGAAGGCCTCCAGAGCTTCTAGAAATGCCTTCCCCCTTGGCAATTTTTGCTCTCTCCACAATGGGTGTCGGTTTTAGGCCTTGGTGCGGCAGAAGTGGCAAACCATTTCTGGTTATCTCTCCTCTGCCTTTCGCATCCGTCGTCGTCGCCGCCGCTCAAGATCAAGTGTAGTATCTGATACGTCCCGTATTTGGGGACGAGTTGGGGGCTTTGCTTTCACCTATGTATATCAAACATTGTATTGCATTCAATATGCAATCAATCAATGTGTCTTTACTGGTTGCAACAGGTGTGTTAAGATGTAGGCCTGTATTAGGCCTTTGTTACAGTGTTGCAAATATACTGTGCCATCTACAAAATTAGGCCCCGGCTGTCAGTACTGTTTAAATTGAAGTATCCAATGAGTAGCTCTGCCATATATACCACTTTTCTGACTGCATGAATTCTTTTGTGAAACATTGTCTCCCTCTTGTGGACCACCGAATTTTAAATGTGGTGTATTATATGTATTTAAAAAAAAAGGAAAAATGGTGTCTGTGCTGATTTTGACTATGCTTGTCTTGTCCATCTACACCTGTGTGAGTATTGTAATGCTTTGGACCAATCAGGTGCGCTGCCTGCAGTAGATAGAATCTGAGCACGGAACCTTCACGTGCAGTCACAATGAGCCTTTGGCCATTGTCTCCGGAACTCTCACGTGTCACAATGGGCTCTTGGCCTATAACAGGCAGTGAAAAATGGCCGCCGTCTTCAGTCTGCTGCTGGTGCAGCAGCAGACCACATGGCAGGGGGGGTCTGTGCCCAGCTTCAGGAGAGTTGGGAAGACAACTGCTCGCCTGTCTGTTTTTTGAATTTCCCACTCAGTTACTGCACACTTTAGAGCAAAAGGGGATGGAGGGTGTGTTAAAATAGGTGGAGATATGCAGATTCAAACGCGTTGTGCACAGCTTGAACACACACACATACACAGTAGAACTGTCATTGAGAAGGCCTCCAGAGCTTCTAGAAATGCCTTCCCCTTGGCAATTTTTGCTCTCTCCACAATGGGTGTCGGTTTTAGGCCTTGGTGCGGCAGAAGTGGCAAACCATTTCTGGTTATCTCTCCTCTGCCTTTCGCATCCGTCATCGTCGCCGCCGCTCAAGATCAAGTGTAGTATCTGATACGTCCCGTATTTGGGGACCAGTTGGGGGCTTTGCTTTCACCTATGTATGTCAAACATTGTATTGCATTCAATATGCAATCAATCAATGTGTCTTTACTGGTTGCAACAGGTGTGTTAAGATGTAGGCCTGTATTAGGCCTTTGTTACAGTGTTGCAAATATACTGTGCCATCTACAAAATTAGGCCCCGGCTGTCAGTACTGTTTAAATTGAAGTATCCAATGAGTAGCTCTGCCATATATACCACTTTTCTGACGGCATGAATTCTTTTGTGAAACATTGTCTCCCTCTTGTGGACCACCGAATTTTAAATGTGGTGTATTATATGTATTTAAAAAAAAGGAAAAATGGTGTCTGTGCTGATCTTGACTATGCTTGTCTTGTCCATCTACACCTGTGTGAGTATTGTAATGCTTTGGACCAATCAGGTGCGCTGCCTGCAGTAGATAGAATCTGAGCACGGAACCTTCACGTGCAGTCACAATGAGCCTT